>NW_022196902.1:22115524-22125018 GCF_008632895.1 Mastomys coucha
GAGACTGAAGGAAAGACAAGCCAGCCTAAATATAGTTAGTTATCTCCTGAGAGGCTCTGACAGTTCCTCACAGCTTTTGTGGTGCGAAAAAGTTCAGTGGTATCACACAGGATTATCAACCCAAGTCCCTCCCACAGCCTGCTCAGACACTGCCCATTTTCTCTCAATGCCACTTGCAGGTGAGAGGGAAACATTTTATTGTCTCAACATGGCTTTTTCTGAGACTACCACTGCTGTGCTGACTTCATCATTTCACTACATACCATCCTCTTCATGCTATCTGCTAACAGCCCCACAAACCTACTTAACTGTCCCTAAGAATGAGCAGCCCAGCTTCTCTGCTGTCCTTAAACCATGTTCCAATATTCACTCTTTAGAAGCAGGTGTGTAGCTTCTTAAAGGTAAGTATTTTGGGGCTAGAGATCCTGATGAAATTAGTCTAAAAAAGTTAAAACTGCCCTTTATTTTCAACTTGTACTTCCTCTCGGCAATAAAGTGCCACTTGGCATTGTCATCTAAAAGAAGTCCCAATCCCATTCTCAGACACAAGTGCTGGCCCTTCCAGATCATTTCCCATTCCCACACCCGCCCTTTAGTTATGGAGACCTCTGGCTGCTTCCCCATCTTCTTTCCTTTATACGATTCCTGATGTCATTTCCTTTCCTGACCAATCTAGAATCATCTGAAAGTTCTCCCCTAACAAAACCCCCGTTTTCATCTCCTCTGTGGTCTATATAAACACCTACATCTGCTGAATCTTGCAATGTGCCATTTCAGTTTTCATGCCTTGGCCACTTAATGGTCAGAGAAAATGAGAAGACACTATTACTACCTTCTCTGGCCCTACATACTGTCACACCAAATCTTGTCATCTTGGATTCTCAACAGTCTGGGAATTTCCTATGGACTATTATGTAACCAGCCTTAAGTTCATTCATGAAGTCTCTGAGTAACACATTGGAAAAAATGGATCATGGTCTTCCTAAACTTGGCACCAAATTGTAGTTTTCCAGTCTATTCAATAAAGGCAAACTCCTTAGGAAAATGAAGGCTTTAGGTCTCTGAACCCTAAATAAGTAAGTCCCTCTTATTTATCCTTGGCAACCAGCCTTCCACATTAATACCAAAGTTATATCAAAGTAGTCAATGCTCCAAAAAGCTCTTGATAATTCTGTATATCCTCCTGCTTTTAAAAGTCTTCCTCTTTTACAGCTTATAAAATGCCCAATGATGTTCACTGCACTGCACAGGAATGGTCACTCAAACTATTTCCCTCTCCTGTATTTTATGTATTTTTCTACTATAGAATGAGTATTGGCATTATTAATTTATACACTGACTTTTTTCACGGAATCATAAGGACAAGACAAATGTCATATCTTTAAATGGCTGGTAAACTGACAAACAATTTGTGTTGATTTAAACTGGTTTGTTTAAATACCACAATACTTAAGTCACAAAATACCTTGGTTTCCTCTGAGAATGTACACTTCTGGAAACGACCAAATACATAAAGTTAGAGAACCCTTTAAAGAATTTCCATTGTAAGTGAGCATTACAGCTGCAGCTCTAGAACCTGTCATCTTCCTATCTTTTAGCAAGCACAAAATTCACCTGACTAATGACTACTTAAGGATTGTCCAGAGTGCAGGTAAAAATCCAAGAATAAGGTAAAATTCTTGCCTGTAAAATTTGGTCACACATTTCTTATAAAAATTTTGGCAAATCATTGCTTAGAAATAAGAAAGGTGCCTTTTTCCTCCCACTGAAATACAGAGAAAAAAAATTTTGTTCCTATTTTTAATTCTCTCCTTCCATGCATTTACTTACATAGTTTCTCTTTAGTAAACTGTCGCTGCCTATTCACCTACCTATCTTGTCATAAATATTTAATCTCTACAACTGGTTTGTACTTAAAAGATCAAAGCAAATAGAAGCAAAGAAGTTTTGAAATAACCCATACAAATCTTTAAGAACACCTGCACTTGGACACCTAAGTAGATTGTAGTCTTTTACAAAACTAGCTAGCTACACAGTAAACACCATGAGAATCTTACTAGAACAAGGCCACTTTCTCTCCTCCGTCCTACCCCATCCTTAACAGAACACACTCACCTCCCACACCTATCCACTATACTTACGGTTAGCAGTTAAAAGGAAAAACTTCCTAAGGGACCACAAGGAACATCCCTGTATCATTTCTCATTGACTAATGTGCTATCTTTTCAAAACATGGTTAAAATACATTTACTTTGCCTGATACATCTTTTACACTCTATATTTTTTCTGTTCTAAAAAACCTAAAAGATAGAACTTTTAGAAATTCTTTTCACAAATTTTTAAGCTACTGATTTTATTATGTCCTCCAAAGATCTTTAACAATACAATAAACTCAAATACTACCATAATTTATTCAGTGCATCCTTAGAATTGTTTTACTCCATTTATGCATCCATTTTCAAAATCTTTGGCTCTCAGAGACAAACTTTATCAAAGTATTCCATCAACAAACCTGGCTCCAGCTAAATGGGAATAATTTTCCAAATGTAAACAGGATGTACACAGTATCTCTGTGAGGACAAAGTACATATATTTTCTAAAACCTTGCAGGTTATGGTGATTTTTTCCAATTTATGTATCTCACAGAATTTTCAAAGTTGAGACAAAATGAATAGTAAAATTTGGGGGAAGGAAAATGAACTAAAATGCCCACAGAAATATAGGTCTCAGAGGACCAGCAGCATCAGGACCACTAGAGGGTTCCTTGGAAATGACAATTTGAATCCCAGACTAGAGTGAGATCTCCTGACGATGTGCCCACTGAAGTCAGGGGAGCACTGGTAATCAGTTTGACCACTGAATCCTCGAAACAGCCTTGAAATTGGGACTATACAATTTACAAAGAAGGAACATCAAGTTCTGAAGGTATATGGCTAAGTGAAAGTCTAGAATTGAGCGATACTTTAAGATGGGATTTAAATTCAAGTATACATCTTTAAAAAAACAAACAGAAAAAAAGAAAAGAAAAGAAAAAGAAAACTGTCCTAGCACTGGAGAGGCAAAAGCAGGGAGATTGTCAGGAGTTCCAGGCCAGCTTGGGGCTTTATCTCAAAACACACACACACACAGACACACATATTCTCTCTCATTAAAAAAAAAGAAAGAAAAGAGAAAAGGAAAGGAAAGGGAAAAAGAAAGCACCAAAAGACCCTTTCTCTTAGGAAAATCTAACATTATCTTATAAGAAGCCAGTACCTAATTTCAAATTTCTAGTTACATTAAGGCTAATAAAAAGGAAACAGGGTAATGTTAAAGTGTACTTTATATAACTTAGTGTATTTACAGTATTATCACTTCAATATGCATCCAATAATAAAATCATTAATAGGATACATTTGTGTGTGTATAATCTGAAATCCATATATACTTTATATTCTGCACAACTCAGACCTCAGTACTAAATGCTCCAGGAGTCTACAATCCCACCAAAGTGATCTACAATGTCTTAGTATTGACACACTTCCCTTAAAACATGAAGCTGACAAACTTGTTACTTGCTGAACAGAAAAACTGAACTACATGCAAAATACAGAAAACAAACAAAAAAAACCCTGTATATATTGTGTTGTGATAGGTTTAGGTGGCAAACAGATCCATTACTACAACCTTGCAAACTACAATATCAAAAGGCAGAAAACAGCATATACATGGCATGTAACACTCAGGTGTCAGATGAAGATACCAGCACATAATTTTCACATTATTTCAAATGAGATATATTTCAAGCCCCCCCAACAAGGTGTTTTTATTTTCCTCAAGAGAAGATTTTTCAAAGGGGGGGGGCTAAACTAAGTGTTAGAAATAATTTAGCAAACATCTACAATTCAAATATACATAATTCCTCCCACAATAATTTTTAAATTATACCAAATTCAATACAAATGAATAAAGTAACATGAAAATAGAAAAAAGAAACAAGGTTCTTTAGCAATTATGGAGGAAAAAGTGACAGACTAACTTTATATAAGTATGTTTGTAGATTAGCAGTGAATTTAGATCTTTATCCATTAATCCAGTTTTAAAAAACTGAGAAAGTTATATTTTATTATTTTAAAATTGTAACCATTGAAGAAATTTAAATTATAATTACTGACCACATTGTTAATATTTAGGATTAATATTAGGATTAATAATGTAAACAATTAGGATTAATTTTAAGCCAACCAAACTTTTTAAAAGTCCACTGTCCCTAGATAATAAACTTGAATAAAATATTGGCTCTTTAAGAAAAAAAAAGGTAAATCAAGGAAAAAGATGAACATATCACGATAGAAATAAAACTATAAATGTCAAATTATATACCCTTGAACATTTTCTGCTTTTCCTATTTAAAGTTAAGGTGTAATGAAATAAGAGTTACTCAAAACAGAATATACTGTATAGAAAACGTATCAATGATAGGGGGACTACTTCAAACCTCATTATGTAAATATGTTTACTTATATATATATGTGTCTATTATAAACACAAGAAAAATGAGTAGGGGTCAAGTGGGATCTAACAAACACATCTTAAAATTTCTTAAGAAAGATTCCCAAATTCACAAGTATGTAACTGTTACAACATATCAATCTTTGTATTTTATCATCAATCAGCTTTCTTTAAAAGTCTAAGGTAGGCTTGGAAATAAGGGTTCTAGCAAAACTCACTTTGGTTAAGTAGGGTTCCATGCTTTTTTTTTTTTTTTTCTGAGACAGCATTCTCTATATAGCCCTGGGGGTCCTGGAACTCACTCTGTAGACCAGGCTGGCCTAGTACTCAGAAATCTGCCTGCTTCTGCTTCCCATGCACTGGGATTAAAGGTGTGTGCCACCACTGCCCTGCTTGTTCCACACTTTTGAGGGATCTTTATGTCTTGTGTATGGCTGCCCTTAACAAGCCTCATTCTATGACTCTATTTACTTCTATTTCAGTCCTTACATGTAAGTGTTAGCCTTTAAATTCCTTCTCTCCAAAGTGAGCTTTGTATTTATTTCATTAGCACATGAGATATAACTGTTAATTTCTATTTATATTTAACACATGTAATCTCATCTAACATGTTTCAGGCTGGATGTGCGACCTTTGTCAAGTCGGCCCTATGCTTTTGTTGCTTTGCCCTCCCCTCTGTAACTGGACAGCGTTTGAATTAACAGTCTTTAACAATAGGCTTTGTATTAACTAACTAGAGAGGTACATGAAAGTGTACAAAAAAGCAAAGGAAGCTGTAGACTACTGTAATCAGTATCCATGTTCAAAAAACTGTTTCTAATCCACTCAGCAGTTACCCAAATTCAGACTCTGTGATCAAGAAGGCAACCAGGCAAGGGGATAGAAAAGACTCGATACATCCATCTCTCATACTGATAGGAAAATGTGATAAATCTTTCAAACTCATATATGGCTAACAGGAAATATGTTTTAAACAGATGGATATGAAAAAGTTCTTCCTATTATTTTCTTCTTCTAAGTCAAGGAATCATGTTGGATCCAAAAAAACCAAACCAAAACAAAACCCTGAACAGTTCCCAAGTGGCACTTTACTACCCGTCTCCTACTATCTATCTATCTATCTATCTATCTATCTATCTATCTATCTAACTATCTAGCTATCTATCTAAATTTATTTTGCATTCCTCTTATCTAATGACCAATTATTTGGGACATTTCCCCATGACTACAACTCTACTCAGTTCTTAAACAGCATCAAACAGAAGAAACCTTCAAACGTTTAAGTGCCAGGGTTTCACTCTGTCCACATTACACAGGCCCATTGAAGACATAAACAAACTCTGTGATATCCAAAATTCCACCTTTAGTGTAGCACTTACTCTTGAGTTTTCTGTAAAATGAGACTTACTTCACCTATTTTCATGTGTTTTTTACAGCTCCCAGACTCTTTACACGCTATAACTACTAATATGTGTGGGTATTTTTCTTAATTTGTTCTTTAACATGACATGTCCTTTAAAAGTCTAACGATACAGATTATTTACTGTTATTTTGTACGCATTCAAATTCTATGAATACATGCCTTTCAATGTCCAAGCTCCAGATACACAGCCAGTTTACAAAACAACACACACCCTGGCACCTAAAATGTCAATCAAAGAATGAAGCCTTTTCTGTCCTTTTTGCTCTCTTTTTTAAGTTCTCTAGTATTTCGATGTTGCAAAAAGAAAACAAAATTCTGAAAACTTATGAAGAGCTTAAAGAGCACCCTGAGAAAAAACAAAATGTAGTTGTCAGAATGCGTGTGCTAACTTACAGTGGGGAACATCTTACCTAGTTAGAGGACGGTTCCATTTCCACATCCTCAAAAACAATGTCACACAGCCCTTTAAAAAAAAAAAATCCAGAAAATAAGACACCGACAACAATGGGGATGCCGTGTGCTCTCAGATGGGGTGGAGGGTACGGGAAAGAACTCTACATCCAGCAACCAGAACAAAGCGACAGCCGGGCCTCTCAAGATGCACCCAGCTTGGGAGGCCCAGTTGGTATTCCGACACCTCAGGGTGATTTCGGGTTTTGGGAGCCATCAAAACAAGAACGCTCGGCAGCTTCCGCCAGCGCGAGGAGGAAGGGTCGACGCCGGGCACTGGACACGACCCAGAGGAACAGCGGCGGCGGCGGCAGGGCAGGCAGCATGCAACCCGTGGCCGACCGAGGCCCGGTCGAGCCCGCCTGAGCCGCCCGCAGCCCGGCCTGTCTGCGCAGTAATGGCCGGGGCCGCGCCCGTCACAGTCCGGGCTGCGCCAGCTCGGCCTCCCTCCGCGCGCCCGTCCGGGCCGCGCTGGCCAAGGGCGTCCCTGTCCTACCGGCCCTCGACCCGCCGCCGCCCGCCGCGGACTCCGATCGCCGCCTCGCAGCCACCGAAGCCGTAGTGCCCCAGCCGAGGCCCGCAGCCCACGCCCCCCGCTCCTCACCCGTCCCGACCGGAGCCCACCTCTCGGCCACCGCCGCAGCCACCTCGCAGTCTTTTCTCCTTCGCTTCCGAGCCCGCAGCCGACGGGGACGCGCGCGGCCGTCACGTGACCGCCAGGCGCTCGAGGGGCGGGGCCGCGCCTGCGGAAGCCACGCCCACCCAACGTGGGCGCGCAGGGCGTCCCTGCCTAGGCGGTTCGCACGCTTCTTCTCTCTGTCCTTATCTGAGACCGGGTTGTTCCTTGTCCTTGTTCCGGCCCTCCCTCGCCCTCTGCGTGGCGCAACTTGTGGCCTCCTGGTTCTGTACTGATGGAGGTCCATCGAGATGGCTTGTGGGAGGAAGCTGGACCTTCAGTACCAGGAAGAAGAGCCTTCCCAAAACTCAGCCTTTTGGGCCAAGTCCTGAGTTTCCTTTGGCCGTGCTCTTAGCGAGAGACTACCGCTTGTTCTTATAAAAAAGGCACCCGTAAAGGCACGGCTTGGACTGGATGGTCCCGGGGATGCTCCGATTTATTCACTTCACAAATGGCTAGATATGTAATGAGGGAGGAGCCGTGCTGGGGTCTCAACAAGTCATTTGAACCCTGACAGCATAGGAAGCTAGAAGAAGAAATCGTCCTACGAATCTAGAATAAATTTCATGGATTAGTTTTATAGCAAGCATATGGTGTTAAACATCAAAATCTAGTCGTTCATTTTAACCGGCACATGGTCTTTTTCAGAACAGAGTTTTCTTAACTTGAAGTTGCACAAAGTGGACCAGCGAACCTTTTCACCATTGAAACTATTTCCGCATTCTGTAACTGGTAGGGTTGTGCTTGCAAGGATGTTGCATTTTGAGGTTTCATTAATTGTTTGAATTCAGGACTGAAAAATGTACCGGGTACCTATTTATAGGATCTCTATAAAGCAAGGCCACTGATCCAAAGGAAGAGCTCATCTGGTTAACATTAATAGCTGTAAATCCAGAGCATGGATTTGGGTTACTCAATAAGTTGTTATAGGGAATATTATATGAACTTTTGTAGCCACAAAAGAAAAGGTTACGTACGTTGATAGGTATAGGACATTGAATAGGTGGGTGGGTGTGAGCAAGCATGTGGGTCTATTTCATAGGCTTCAGGTGTTAGAATACTCTTAATTTCAAAGGGACCGCTGTAGGGGGTTGATTTACCATGCTTGAGGATCTGGGTTCAGTCCCTAGTATCATTGAGGGAAGGGGTTAGGGGGATTAAAAATGTTGATGGAAGCTAGGTTTCAACAATACAGACAAAACAGTCACAAAGATGTTAGGTCAGATGATACAGGAGTTAGTAGCAAATGGTTACTATGGCGACTATAGGGTGTCGGGGATGAGCGGTACAAATACTTGTTCTTGTTTGCAGCATTCTCCCAAACCACTATTAGAAAGTTTAGTCAGCCCCTCTGTCCACACAAGTGTGGCTTCTTTAGGGAAACACACACACAACACACACACAATGTGTAAATGACTCTTGGTATCAGCTATTTCAATAACTTTTCTTCTAAGTATTATTTTTTATAACTAAGTAATGTACAGATATTGGGAGACATGCCATCTAGGCTTAGTTCCCTGTCATATCCTCTTATTTTTAATTCCAGTGGTTTACAATACACGTATATAATAGTAGCAAAGTAATAACAAGATTTTGACATGTTCGTCAAGATTCAAGCTTGAAGAAACAACAGCAGTACTACCAACACACAGGCCTAGTTCTGGGTGGGCTCATCTACTCGATACAATAATCTGACGGGATCTTTTGTTATTCGCAGTTTACAGAACTGACACATAACTAAGGTTTGAATTCAGGTAGAAATTCCATGAAGATATATGCTCAAATTTATTTCTGGATTAGGAAATGACTTCCATAAAGAAAGACCTGTTTGAGAGAGCAAAAATCAGACAGATCATAAATATGTTACCTGGCCCCTACATGTATTAGGAAAAAGCTTTTTTATGCTGTCCTTCAGTCTCCCTGGGTGCATAAGAGGCACAGAATATCTAAGTGGCTGGAGTCTTATTTTGTCTGCTTACTGAAAAACGTGAGACAGAAGTGAAGTATCAGGAACCTAACAAAATACTCTCGGGTTCAGCCCTTTCCCACAGCCATGTCAATTCATGCTTTTGTACCTGTGTCTCAACCCATCTTTAGTTTCCTTCTCTTTTGCTGCATATAAATTGTGCAAATAATTTCTCGGCTCTTTCCATCTTCAAAATGCACTCAGGATCCTACTATGTTTTGTGCTGACTTCAATCACAGTATCTCTAAACCAAACCTAAGTAAGGTCATACCATACTTCTGAATACATATACACAACCCCCTTTGGCTTACCAGCACAAAGACAAATCAAAAATCCTTCTTTTGTGTGCCCATCCTACTTTATGATCTCCCAGACCTCTCAGTCCACTTCCTGTTCCCACAACACCCCTACACAAACTCTCTGCCACATTATTTGCTGCTGACTTCCTCTCTTTTGATCACTCCCATAATCTCTCTCTCTCTCTCTCT
>NW_022196902.1:22125028-22125493 GCF_008632895.1 Mastomys coucha
CTCTCTCTCTCTCTCTCTCTCTCTCTCTCTTTCTCTGTGTGTGTGTGCTCAAATATCTTTGCATTCCTCTCCCTGCCTCTACTTTAAATTTTCATATCACTCACTATTATTTCTTATTCTCTTTTCCATTTTCTCTCATATGTACAGCAGTATGCATACATCCAGTGTAATGGATGTTATGTTTAACTCACCCAAATTCATTGCATTCTCCTCTGGGCCAACACATAGAATTCAAAAGGGTGATCTAATTTGCATGGCATGTTGGTTAATCTTTTCAATTTCCTGGGATTTTGAATCAACATGGAAACAAATCTCTGGACATACCTATTTGGATAATCTAGATTAGGTTAATTAAAGTGGGGAGATCTGTCCTAAATGTGGGTGGTACCATTCCATGAGCAAGGGTCACTCTTGGTCTGACCACAAAGAGGTCCAAGCACCAGCACTCCCAGGATTTGCTTCTTG
>NW_022196902.1:22125615-22136585 GCF_008632895.1 Mastomys coucha
CCAAGCACCAGCACTCCCAGGATTTGCTTCTTGCTTATGGATACAATGTGATCAGCCACCTTCAGCTCTAGCTCCAGTTCCTTCCCAGCCTGGTGACTATACCCTAGAACTGTGAGCAAAAGCCAAATTTTTTTTAAAAAAAAAGTCTTTTTGTTAAGGTATTTTATCACAGCAAAAGGAGAAATAGCACAAACATATACCAATTGCAGAAAAAGTGTGTGTCATTATTTAGACAAGTTCTCCACAAAAGCTACAAATAGTTGAATGAATACAAGTATGCCCATGAGAACATGAATGTGTGTAAGTATTCATACACTCCTGGACTGCTGAATACTACATAAAAGAAAAAGGTGAACTCATTCTTTGTCAGTAATTGTAGATGCAGACAATCACTGAGTTTATAAAATACTATTTACCACACCCCCCATTTCCTGAAAGATATTTCAGACATTCAGATGAATGCCCATCTTTGCATAATACAAGATGACAAATTTTCCAACATTATCAGGAGTATTTTTAAAGTACTTCTCTCCCAGTCATTATTAAAGGCTGAAACATTCAAATTAGTTACTTGAAGAATAAAATTAAATCCTAACAGATGGAAGACATTTCCATGACAATGTTCTTGTATTGGCATTCTGTTTTGTGTCACTGAATTAAAGATAAAGGGGTTGCAGCCAGATTCTAGGAAGTGCCTGTATGGGGAATTTACTCTTTCATACCAGTTCTTAAAAGACTTTCATGGACACCAACATATTCAGGTTATCACTCTTGTGGATATCGTCCTCTCTAAGGCTCTAAGGCCAGATTTTGTTTCATTGCTTGTTCAACTTAAGAATAAAATATATTTTATTTTTCTGAAAGACATAAAATGAGCATGATAAAATTATGTACATTGCAGTGGAGTGTATGTGGAAAGCAATGGTTTTAGAAGCTTTAGTGAATCCTAGAACCTCTTCTGATACTTGCAGATGATCTACAAAGGGATGTTTTTCTTAATAATACAGAGACTGTAGTAGCTTTGTTCAGTCCTATCAAATATTCAGTGTTTATCAGAATCTACAGGATATAGGATAGTGCTAAATAATAAATGCATGCAGATAATAAAAAAAATAAATAGATGCAGATGTGAGAAGTTGACTGTTTCTATTAGGTGAAGCATGAAAGACATTTGGAAAATGTGAAATAGTGCCCCCCTTCTCATCCAATTATCATTGTTTTTGAAATAAACTTATTTTTGTAACATGCTATTTATATACTTATGTCAAAGGCATGATTATAAGTGAATTAATAAATTTTAAACCATCCTTAGTTTTGATTTTTTTATTTGGTAAATATTGACATACAAATAAAAGTTCTTTAGGGTCTTGTGCAATTTTTTAAGTATTTCAAGGAGTGCTAATCTGGAGCTATTTAAAGTACCAAGTAATTGTGAGCTAAATTTCTTTCCACATGAAAGTAATCCTCTGATAGTTGTGGACATGGCTTTCTCATTTGTCTGGAAATAGAACAAAACAGATTCAGGAATGCGTCAGTCATTAGAGCTAGCAGATGAAAAGGACCAAGGCAAAGGGGAAGTGTGGAAAGCCAATTTTTCAATTTTAATTGAAGAATTAATCTCAGACTAATACATAGCATGGTCCCCACACTATGGCTTGATGTCGCTTGTCGTGAAATAGTGCTTGCTTCTATTGTTGTCCGCAATATTTACCCAGTATATTTTTTTCTTTTTCTTTTACCTAACATGATAATGAATGTGGTCTTTTGCCTTTTTTTCCTTATGCGTTCACAGAAATTGTTAGGATAATAATTTCAGTGAAGAGTATTTGAAATTTGGCATAGGAGCCAGTGCTTGGCTGAGAAGACTGCACTTGAGTCGCCCACAGGGCAGTAAGGACATGGAGAGTCTGAGGACCAGAGCTGTCATTAGTAAGCACAACAGTTCATTCATTTAACTAACATATGTGAACTTCACTTCTGCTGCATGTAATCAGAAACCAGAGGTAAGCTGTTACCAATACTCATCAATTTGACAAAATGCTTATCCAGGAGGGAAATCTTAGATATTACCATTGTATTGTCAGCACGAATGGACTCTGGTTCTCAGACACTTGGGTTGAGACCATGTCAACTTCCTGGGCTTCCAGCTAGTTGATGACAGATTGTTGAACATCAAAGCCTCCATACACTCATAAGCCATTGCTCAGTAATATATCTCTTTCTCTGTAGCTATAGATAACACTCTGGTTCTTTTGTCCAGAGAACCCTGGGACCTCCATGTTCCTTATTTCTGTTATGATCTTTCAAATTCTAGGAAACACTGTTTTTATAAGTGGAGCACATAAAATGGATTAAGCCAGTGACTGTACATCAGTGTGTTAATGTCTGAAATGATATGGCCATTTGAGATAAGGAAGGCTGTTATTGAAAGTGTAGAACTTTACTGAGAATGTAGGACACAAATTCTCTGTTGGTATTGGTGTCACACCTGCAGCTGACTCATTCATATTTCTATCATGAGGAAAACTGGCTGAAAGGTAAAACTTATACTGACAGAAGGAAGCCTCACCAAAGCACTCTAAAGACTGTTTATTTTCTGTGTCACCATTATATGCAGTCATGTCATCTGTGCTATAGTTCACTGGAACTATCTGGAATGTTCCTGAAAATAGCATGCGCTTAAGCTGAGGCCTTAGGTTGGTATGACTGGAAGAAGAGCAAGATATTGACAGGATTTAGGTCACTGAAGGCCTACTTTGCAAAAAAATGGTGAGACACTATCCCCCGCCCCACCTCTCTCTCTCTCTCTCTCTCATTCCTCCCCATGAGGAGCATACGTTTCTAGAACAACTGTTACTGCAGGCCCAAAACCATTCATGGACCCAAACCTTTAAAAAGCTGTGAACCGAAATACACTTTTCTTTGTAAGCTGATTTTCCCTCTTGGAGTTTGTTATACTGATGGGAAGCCAGCTAATCCATCCTGGGTGTTGTTTCCGTGAGTTTGGCTTGCTTATGCAGAATTCGCTGCACATAACATCGTGGTGCATGTCCTAAGGTTCCTGTACCCAGCTGCAAACAGTGGCAAGCACTCACCCAAGCTAGCATATCCCTGCTTCTCCTCCATCCTCAGTTCCACTAAAATGTTAGAAATAGGAATTAAACAGGGAAGGGACCTGCTTAAGAAATAGGAGCACCTCTCAGTCTTTGCTAATATAGGAAGGAAAGAGAGTAAGAAGAACTCGCACAAGTTAGGATTAAGTCTGCAGGCTTGTGACTCAATTTCTGTTCACAATAGAACAGTCTGTATTTATATGTTCATGAAATAGTCACCCCAAACAGACAGAAATAGAAGTGATCCAGGGAGGGAGGGAGAGAGGGAAGAAGAGGAAATATATGGACAAAGATACTTTTCATATCAAGCTTGTCCAGTGATATATTTTTACTACATTGCATCTTAACTAGTCATTAATCACAAAATACTGAATTAGAAAAAAAATGTATTTATGTCAAAATTTAAAGCCAAACTCTGAGCCAACAATCAAATCAAATCATAATTTTAGATGATAGTAAAATGATAATTACAAGAACAAAAGGCATTAGCAATCTTCAAATGTGGGCAAAACTTAACCTCAGCATGTTACAGTGTTGTAACTCATTACTAAAAACAAGGCCCATGGGGGAAAAAAGACAAGGGAAAAAGAATAGAGGAACAAAACCCTACTAAATATAGAAGTCAAAGTAGAATTGATAACCCAATACGTTCATCTAGATTTTAAAACAAAGATACAAGGCTGGTGAGACTGCTCAGCAGATAAAAGTGACATGTGGTTGGGGTGTGTGTTTGCAGCACATTCACTTCTTATTCATAGAGTTAAAAATAGTGGCTGAGACAGATTTGTACATGCATCATGATAACTTTATTTGGAACTGTGCTATAGTTCTGACTTGAGAGAAAAATATGCAGTTGAGACAACAGCAGGATACATGAGTGGAGGCATTCACAACTTCTGATTATTGTCCAGGGTTCACTGTAAGGAAGAGGTTAGTTGCCACTGGGGCACAGTTTGGGTAGTTCCCTATATCGATTTATAGATTGAGAGCATATACTTCTTTCTTATTTGACTGCTTCAGATGTCTCATCCCTCACTTTAATCATATGCATGTCCATTATGCATAGACATAAGATGGTAAGTAGAACATTCTACCTAAAAGATCCTTTGAGGACACAGTTTTGCCTTGCTGCAAAAGAACAACAAAACCTAATCCAAGCCAAATGGGCCTTTCTATTCTTCCTACCAGATACATAGGGAATATACATGACTAGAAAGTGTCTAAATTTGATTGAGCAGGGAAATCTGTGACTACATGAAGGTGGGAGTTCTGGGGTTCCTAGGAGAATTGTTTGGGGAGATTTAAGTGCATAGTATGTGTAGGTTAAGGAACTAGGCTGCCGAGTGCATTATTACAAGAGGGGAGCTGGACTCGGAAGATGGCTAAAGGGCTAAACCCTTGCTGTACAAGTATGAGGATCCAAGTTCAGAACCCATTAAAATACTGGGTGGGTGATTACCTGCTTGTGAGTCCAGCCTCAGAAGAGAGAGACAGAGGTGAGCCAAACCAAGCTGGCTGCAGAGACGAGTATGGTCACAGAGTTGGCTTCAGTAGACCTGTGATTCAGTGATTAATGTACAAGAGAAATCAGAGATAGTTGATCACATCAGCTTCAGACCTTCACAGCTATATGTACCTACATGCATGTGAACTCACACACATGACTACCGACAAGACTACATGCACACACACACACACACAGACATACATACACACACACACACACAGACATACATACACACACACACACACACACACGAACAAAAAGAGGAAGATGAGGCTACACATAGCCACAATCAAACAGAATCTCAGGCTGAACTCTCTCTGTATTTTTAATCTGCCTTAAAACAGCTGGCTGTGCAAGCCTGAGGCCCTGGGATCAGTCCCCTAAATACACAATGGAGGGAGAGAAATGCTTCCCAAAAGTTTTCCTCTGATCTCCACACCACAATGGCACTGTGGCACATGTGCACATACATATCATAATAAAAATATATTTTAAGATAAATAAATGTACAATATACCAGGGCATCAAATGTGGGTAAATTTCATTAGGACAACAATGTGTTCATGAGCAAGAAGAATTGCTGTGGCAAGCTGGCAGTTTTAGGTAGTACTTTGCTACTTTCAGTTTATTTTCTGTCTTCTTCTGGAGAATGGGGTTTTATGTGTCTGCTTTTTACTGTAAACAAAGCAGGTGCATACCTTTGGTATGAATAAATGTTTTGGGTTTATTAATTTTTAAGGAACACAAAATTAATTAGAATTGAAAACATATCTAATCATAAAATTTCCTCCAAAGAGTTCTATGATACAACTTATGCACATTCAAGTTGCCAGTGAAGATAAATTCTTCATACTATGTAAAATTCTTTATAACTCAAAAATACTGATTAGATACTGTTATATAATTATAGAATGCAAAACAAATAAATTTAAAATTTCTTATAATCAGAAGAGACTTCAATAAAATATTCAGATCAACAACAAATATTTAAGACCATATTTACATATTAGTAATAACTGCATAGAAAATAAAATTTCACCTCAAAGTATCAAAGATGATAGTTGGAGATTAACAAAATTATTTAAAATTTTTCCCCAATGTATAGATAGTAATAGGCACGACAACACTGGAAAACAGAATCCATGGAGAGATGTTGCTTTGAATCAGGTGGATATATTTTGTTTCATATATTAAACTGTTAAAAAATTAATCGTAGTAAAAATTATTATTTAGCATTCAGTATTATAAGATTGTCATGAAAATAATAGAGGGAGATGCTCAACATGGGTATGGCTCCTAGCACGTATATTCAGGCTGTTTATTTAAAGGCTACAGGTTTTCCACAGGAAGTTTTGGAGAAAAAACATAGATACAGAGAAAAATGCACATTACATCTAGCCCTTACATTGTAAGATAAGCTGGCAATCATTGCAGCTACAATGTATAGTTTGTTCCATAGTGTTTTAAAAGTCAAAAATGTGTACACCAAAATATAAATGCTTCAGGAGTTCTTGGGGTGGGGGGTGGAGGAACAGTTTTCCCCCTCCCCCCCAGAGGGGAAACCAGGAAAGGAGATATCATTTGAAATATAAATAAAGAAAATATCTAATAAAAAATTGCACTTCATATATATAAAGAGTTCTTGGAAGACACAGGGAATCAGTACAAGTAGCAATGCTGTACTCCTATTCTCAGGAGGGAGCATCCGGTCCAAGCCCAGGAGTAGCAGCTCCCTTTGGATCTGTAACTTAGCACAGCCTTTCCAACCGCTTGTTTGGTGTCAGCTTAATGCCTCCATGGAAACAGCTCTCCTCTAGTAGAGTTCTGAGACAGAAAGTTCCAGAGAAATCAAAGGTTTAAAAAACAAAATGATAAACTGTAAAACAAACTTAAGGACACTAAAGGTAGATATTTAACCAGCCTGAGATCATGTGATCTGGTACAGTTCTGGGATTATTCTTGCTGATTATATTTGAAGAAGGTTAACATTGTGACAATGTTTTTATTTTCATTTGTTTTTAATTTTTTGTTTGTTTGTTTGTTGTTTGTGTATTTTGAGACCGGGTCTTTCTGGGTAGCCCTGGCTGTCCTGGAAATATCTCTGTAGACCATGTTGGTCTTGAACTCACAAAGATCCACATGTCTCTGCCTTCCATGTGCTGGGATTAAAGGTGTGCCCCATCACAACCCAGCCCACTGACATCTTTTAAATCAAGGGATGGTTAACAGTTCAATATGAACTTCAGTGCTTTCAACTTGCATTGCAAAGAAACTTTCCTTGCTTCCTAACCCTTTTTGCAGTAACTCTGGCAACAGTGTTTAGATCGGAGATTCATAAACTGGGGGAAGCCGCATCATATATGCTTTGCTACTTAGCTATACAGAGAACAATTCTTGAGCAATTTCAGCTGAATGAGAATTACCAGAAGTCAGGCAGGACAATCTTATAGGTGAACTGGATATAGTACTTACTGGATTCTTGAATACTGCTCATACAAAGACAGGAAGTATCTCATAACTCTGAACATTTTAAACATATGTACATATATATTATGTGTGTGTAATATATATATATACATATATATACATCACTCACTTGTATACACATTACACACATATAATGTACTTACAAATATACAAATATACAAATATATCAAGTACTATTAATTTCACTAATAAAAGTCTGTTTCACCCAAAGAAAACCCATTTATATTAGTCATGTACTAATTTCCAAAGTTTCTGTTAGTGAGCAGAGATCAATTAGTTGCAGTATTGCAGTCTTTATAACAAAAGCCTTTCTAACTGAAATACTAACTGATCAGTCTTTGTATGTATAGTCCTGATGGAGATTAAAGATCCCATATAAACTCGAGGCCAGATACTCATACAAAATAACACATTCTCCATACGAGGATTTGGAAAAGTGAACTAGAGAACAGGCCACGCTGCTTAGTAGCACAGCATTTGGTTAGCAGGCCCAAGATCCTGGTTTTGATGATCAGCACTAAAAAATTAACAAATAGTAAGATGAAAGTGACTCATAGGCTCTTCTGTAGGGAAATACTTTCCAAGCATAAAACAATTGAAGCCAGTTACAGAAGGATAAGATAATATGTTTGACACAATAAAAGTGGTGAGATTTTGCACCTGATAGGCGAGTTAAAGACTGCTGGAAAATACTAGTAGCAAGTACAATCTATACCATGTTTTATCATACATGATAAAACCATGCAAACGCCACACTGATTTTCTGTTTCCCTCTTCTCGTTTTTCTTGTTTGCCATGGAGTCTCAGTCTGTGCACCCTGGATAATCCTTGTGCAAGTCTCAAGCTCCAGAATGCTGCAAACTCAGCTTCTGCTCTCATCTCAATGTTTTAGTGCTGGTTATTTACGCAAGATTGTCTAAACTGAGCCAGGTCTGGTGCGACGATTGTCTAAACTGAGCCAGGCCTGGTACGACGACCCCTGTAATCCCAGCTACTTGGTATGCTGAGGCTGAAGCAGCACAGTTCACACAGGTTCAAACTCACCTGAACCACATAGTGAATTCAAGGCCAGTTTGGCCAATTTAGTGGTAAAGCCTTGTCTCAAATAGCTAAAGGACATTGGGACTATTGCTCAGGAGCAGAGTGCTCGCCTAAAATGCATAAGGCCCAGGTCTAGCCCCATTACTACAAAGAAAGCAAACGAACAGGAAAGTCTAAGGTAATTTTCACTCCTGCGTGGGAGCCACATGGAGCACAGCATGAACGTTGCCTCTTGCTCTAGCTTTGTCATCCAGCTCCTGTGCTTTGTTGTCCTTGCTGTTGATTGTCATGACAGTTATTTTGCTGGGCACAGACCTTGCTGTGGTCACCCCTAGAGAAGAGAACCACAACTTGATTTTGAGCAAAGAACTCTTTCATCTGCAGGCCAAATGCCATTTTATTGCTTTGGGTTTTTTTTCTTTCATTTTTAAAGTAGCTTTTAGTTTTTGAGATTATAATTATATAATTCCCCCTTTCCCTATCCTCCTTGCAAACCCTCCCTCATCCCCTACTCCTTCTTGCTCTCTTTTAAATTCATGACCACCTTTTCTTTAATTGTTGTAACGTGTATTCTGTATTTGACATAGGGGGGATGTTTCCTTGTATCTTGTCTCAGAAGGATGGAAGTTGTCTAGCTGTGAACCAAATACTGACTACTCTTTCAAAGGTATCTTCTTTGACATGAGAAGCCTGAACAGTCAATCAAGGATACTGAACACTTTAAAGGGGGCCACTGTTACTACTGGCCCAGGACAGAGATCTCAGCAGCCACAACCAACAGGGCCAGCTTCAAAATAACACTCTGGTCTTATCAGATTGACTCCAGCCACATCCTCATAAAGATGTAGGCCAGCTTCCTCTTGTGTCCCACCTTTAAGGATTTTCAAGAATGGCTCATCTTGACAGAATATTTTACTTAAAAAAATAAATGATCTTTTACCAAGCATGCCATCACAACACTGTGGGTACATTGGCATGTTTCATATAATCCGTGTTCTTCAGTCATACAGTGGACATCTGTTGGTTATGTCTGCCAAAAATCCATTTCCCTTTCCTTTGAAATGGTGCCCCAAACTCACATTGGGAAGGCTATTCCTTCCTTAAGGCATGCAGGCATGGGATTGTTAAACAGGATGTTTTCATTTTCTCCAGTCAGGGGATGGACATATAGGACAAACTATATGAATCTCATGCTTTCTTTTCTTTGAAATCTGGAGCTCACAAGGAATGTGGAGAATGGTATAAAAAGCAGTTGGCATTAATTATCACAGCCTGCTATAATTGTTCTTTTTTTTCCCTCTAAACATGTCAGTTTCTGACTTCAAGAACAACACTCTAATAATATACAGGGATCTGAATTCTTCCATCCTACCTATCTCTTGCGCTTCATGGGCTGGGCTTCTGTTATTTGCACCCAAGACATCCTAACTGATCTAAGTTGTCCTCATAATGTTTTTTGTTTGTTTGTTTGTTTTTGTTTTTTGTTTTGTTTTTGTTTTGTTTTGGTTTTGGTTTTTGGTTTTTCAAGACAGGGTTTCTCTGTTTAGCCCTGGCTGTCCTGGAATTCACTCTGTAGACCAGGCTGGCCTCGAACTCAGAAATCCGCCTCTCTCTGCTTCCCAAGTGCTGGGATTAAAGGCATGTGCCACCACCGCCCAGCTGTTTTTTTTATTTCTTTAGACAGGGTCTCACTATTATCCATGGTTGGCCTGGAACTCATGGAGATCTACCTGTCTCTGCCTTCCAAGTGAAAGGATTAAACTTGTGTGCCACTATGACAGGCTTATTTTAATTTTAATTATGTGCATATGTGTGGTTTTGGGTGAGTACAGTGGTTATGGATTTCCTGGACCTGGACTTACCCATTTTGGATATCCCAGTTTGGATACTAGGAATCCTACTCAAGTCCTCTGTAAGAGCAGCACACCCTCTTATCATTAACCCACCTCTCCCACCAATATCACTTGTTTTCTCTAAAAAGTTTTAATTAGATACTGAATTAGTTTATTTTGAGGCATGTGCAGTCCTGTGTGGCTGGCTTAGAACTCACCATGTAGAGAAGGCTGGCTTTGAACTCACAGAGATCCACCAGCCTCTATGCCTCCAAATTGCTGGGACTGAAGGCAAGTGTCAACATTTCTGGGTCACTGTTTTCTTCATGACTGCCTTTCTTACTAGGGTAAGATTGGAGTGTAGTGTTGTTTAATTTGCATTTCTCATATGACTGATAAAGCTAACAGTATTTTATAAGGTCATTTGTGTTTTCTTTTTTGAAAGATGTCTATTTTATTGGCCTACTGATTGAATTAATTCTGCTTTATTTCTCCTGTCTGACAAGCTTAAATTTTTGCATTTATTTATTTATTTATTTTATTCAATGTAGATTTTATTCATAAAATATGTTCTGATTACTGTTTCCCCTGCTCAACTCCTCCCTGATTCTCTCCACTTGCGCCCCCCCCCAATCTCCTCTCTTCCTTTCTCTCTCTCTTATTGGAATTTAAACAGGCATCTGGCAATCATAACAGCAATAAGAGTAAGATAAAAACAGACAGAAAAAGAGCGGAAGAAGGAGGACAAGAAGCACACAAAGGTGCTGAGATGCACAGATACACGCATACGGAAACACAAAGGTGCTGAGATGCACAGATACACGCACACGAAACACTGTAAACACAAAGATGCTGAGATGCACAGATACACGCACACGGAAACAGCAAAGATGCTGAGATGCACAGATACACGCACACGGAAACACCATAAACACAAAGGTGCTGAGATGCACAGATACACGCACACGGAAACACCGTAAACACAAAGGT
>NW_022196902.1:22136595-22138334 GCF_008632895.1 Mastomys coucha
TGAGATGCACAGATACACGCACACGGAAACACCGTAAACACAAAGGTGCTGAGATGCACAGACACACGCACACGGAAACACCGTAAACACAAAGGTGCTGAGATGCACAGATACACGCACACGGAACACCGTAAACACAAAGATGCTGAGATGCACAGATACACACACACGGAAACACCGTAAACACAAAGATGCTGAGATGCACAGATACACGCACACGAAACACCGTAAACACAACATCAAAAACCATACATGGGCAACACAACATCAAAAACCACATATAGGCAAAATATCTGTAAGTTCAAAACGTAGATTAAGTTACTTACTAATTAACTAATTAACTAACTGAATAAATAAGTAAATAAATAAATTATAAAGCAAGCAAGCTTAGCAAAGCATTGTGAGACAAAAACCTTTCAAAAATACCATTGAGTTCATTTTGTATTGGGCTTGTGGTCTGGCCTTGGGTGTGGTTTATAAACCCAGTGGGACTCCACTGGAAAAAAAACCTAATTTTTCCCTTGCAAGCCATTTTCCAGTGGACATAGCTTCTGGGGTTAGGAATAGGGTCTTATGTCTACTGGCTTAGATCTGGGAAGGTTGTGTGCATGCTGCCCCAGCATCTGTGAGTTCAATGTGTGTCAGTTCTGTTTGGAAAGGCTTGTTTCCTTGGTTTCTTTCTGCTCCCCCCCTCTTTTTTTTTTTTTTTGGCAGTGTCTCCTGAGCCCTGATGGCAAGAGATTTGATGGGGACATGGTGCTTAGGACTGAATGGTCCAAGTTTTCTCAATTTTTGCACATTTTCCAGCTGTGGTCACTGTATTTGTTTCAAACTACTACATGAGGATGTTTCTCTGATAATGGTTGTGTAAGACACTGAACTGCAAGCATAGTGCAATTCATTTTATTACTATGCTCCTTTAGCAGAACAACAGTATTTGGTGTCTGTGTAGGCCTCTGGCCTATCTAGTCTGAGGTTCTTGGACACCTAGGCTGGGTGAGGCATAAGTTCAGTCTGATAGAATGAGCCATAACACCAGATAGTGCCTGCTTCCTGAGGAGCTCTCACACATCTCCCCATAGTGGCTGTGCAAGACTGCAATCCCACCAATGGGGGATGAGTATTTCCCTCATCCCACATCCTTGCCAGCACAAAATAGAATTTGTTTTATTGATATTGGCCATTCTGACTGATGTAAGATTATCTCAAAGTAGTTTTAATTTGCATTTCCGTGATGACTAAAGATGTTAATCATTTAGTATTTCACAGCCATTTGTGTCTCAAATTTTGAGAACTATTTTGATCTGTGCCCCATTTTTAATTTATGTGTCCAATTTTTAAATTATTTGTATATTTCAGAATTTAACCCTTTATTGAATGTGTATTTAGTAAAAAAAAACCTTTCCACATCCTGTAACCCTCTGCTTTCTCTGAATGATGGTGTCCTATTCAATCTCATGAAATTTATTTCATGATGATAATAAACAACTTATTAATTTCTGGTCTTAATACCTGTGCTATTTATGTACTGTTCAGCTATTAAAATGGCTACAGCTGCTTATTCCTAGGGTCCATTTGCCTGGAATATCCTTTTCCATCATTTTATCATGAGGTAATGTCTATCCTTGATATGAAGTTGTGTTTCTTGGGTGCAGCAGAGGGATGGATTTGACTCAAGTCAAATAGCTTTGACCATAGCAGGAAGTCTGTATTCAAAAATCGAGCCTACAATTCATTTC
>NW_022196902.1:22138889-22145837 GCF_008632895.1 Mastomys coucha
TAACTTTTCTGATAATGCAATAAAAGTTAAAAAAAAAAAAACAAGATGAGAGACATGAACTGACACCCAAGGTTGTCTTTTAACCTCCATATGCACTGTGAAGCATAGGAATGCCCATATTGACACACACAAGTGTGTAAACACACACATTCACCACAGAGCTCAGAGATCATATGCTTTCTGAAAAGAAAATAACTTCACTATAGTCATCATGAACACTGTTAAGGATCTTCTGGAATCGACAATGATTTTAACTTTTAACCTTAGGACATTTTATTGTTGATGAGGACTGCACAGCACCACCCACTGTTAACATGTATGAACATACATTTTCTTGATTTACTGTGCAGTGATATTTCATCTAACATGTGTTTGTGTCTGTGAATTGAACAAGTCTTCTTGTACATCTACTATTGTTGGAACTGCATCAGCAACTGTATCAGAAACATACAGCAGACAAAGAGAATTGCTTTAACATTTTCCTACTACTCTATATAAATCTTTGACTTAGTTGATGCTAGAAAAGCCATCTCTCCAGTGACATTATGTTACTCATGATTCTTTTTTTATTGTTATTTTTTTAAGATTTATTTATTTATTATATATAAGTACACTGTAGCTGTCTTCAGACACTCCAAAAGAGGGCGTCAGATCTCATTACAGATGGTTGTGAGCCACCATGTGGTTGCTGGGATTTGAACTCAGGACCTTTGGAAGAGCAGTCAATGCTCTTAACCGCTGAGCCATCTCTCCAACCCTATCCACAACTCTTAACAAAATGGCAAGCTGAGCTATATTTGCAGCATAATGTCATTCATTACCAAAACATAAAATTATCAGATGTAGAGTAATAGAGCTTTTCAAATTTCTTCAATTTGCCTGACTATAGTCTGATGGGAGAACTCAGTTACAAAATACAAACAAACAAACAAAACCAAAGCAAAGCTAAGAACACAATCTCACATTTTTCAGAGTATAACATATCTGCCCTGTTTCAAAAATCCCACATCAATAAATACTTGCTATAGTCTTCTTATTAGATATGCTGCTACACAGCTAACTTTTACAGCAAAATCTGAGCTGGAACATTTGAAAATTGTTGAGAAGGCATGCATTTATTCAGTTCAAGTGTTTTGTCTTTCTAACAAATTTGGTAGCATGCATTTTTATCTATGTATCACCTTTTAAGATTATAGCCTTTGAAAACTTGCACAAATTCTCTACAAAATAAATTCAATGTCTTACTATTTATCTGACAAAAAATAGTCACCTGTTCATTTTTCACTGAACAGTCTTCATTCATTCATGACTTTTCTCAGGCTTATGCTTGCTCCAGGATTCCACTATGTGGTTCACAGAGGGGCAGTGTTGGCTGAACTGTATACCCAGCAGTGGTCTTTTTGGCTTTTGTCTTGCCCTTTGCTCAGGCATAGTGCCATGAGGAGAAGAGTTTCCTGGCACATCCCTTCTCTGCCTTTACCACATGACGAGTTTGTCTACCTGCCTTCCTTTTTATCTTTTCTCTTAAATATCAGTGTCTTGGAGTACCATGTTGATTTTCTGATGTTCTCTGTCATAGTCAAATCTCTAGTAACTCCCTATCATTGGAAGTAAGAAGTCCCTAGATACACTTTTCTTTCCAGAATGGAATGAGCATATATTTCCTATTTTTTTTGTAAAGCTTCATATTAAAAAAGATATTTTTGGTTATTTCCTATTTCTAAGAGCTGATAGAGAAAAGTCTACCCTTTTCTCAAATAATTTCTCTGGAAATGCTAGTAGACCATGTCTGCTATGCTATTTTTCATGTTTGTTCTTTCTCTATTGATATTTATATGGTGATCTTATCACAAGTGACCTTGTTGCACTTACTGATTTATGTATAATCTATTGTCTGCTACACTTCTTATATTTTATTTCATTTTAATATTTTGATACACAAAGTAGGACTTCCAGTACAGTCATGAATATAGATGCTTTGTCTCATCCCTAATATGAAAGGAGTATAGCTTTGATTTCATTCAAGCTTATGTACAGAAGGTTTATACTTTGTAATATATAGGTATTTTTGATGGGGTTAATGCTTTTTTATTTCTTATTGCTGTGAGTTGAAAATTACTATCACCAAATGTATTTTGCAGTATAAAAGTACTTTTTATATTTATTAAAACTATGTTATTTTCACTTCTAAATTTGTATTGTTACAGTAATATATCTTCTGATACAGAAATACTTTTTCATATAGATAGTTCCAATTTGATCATGAATAAACTGCCCATGGGATATTTTCAACAGTCATGCTGCACTCTGACAGATAGACAAGCAGACACACAATACATATCAAGTATAAGAGGCTAAATTTGCTAACATTTGGTTTAGAAAGTTTATATCCCATGTAATATCAGCTTGTAATTTTTCCTTACTTGTAGTACTTCATGTCTGATTCTGCAATGGATGCTATATAGTCATAAAGTGAGACAACACTAGGGTGATCTAGTCTTTAGAACAGTTTGTATAAATTTGAGATGATATATCCTTGATGTGGTAATCTTCAGACTCTAGCATGAATCCTCATGCATATTTATCAGCCTCACACTCAGGTCTTCTAATTCAGTAGGTATAAATTAGACCTTGAGAGTTTTCATTTATAACACACAGTCAGCTGATACTGATGCTTTTATGCTGAGATCTAGGCTTTAAGAACCTATTTAAAATTTAGTGAAATTTGTTTGTAGATCATGTGAGCATGCTTTTTTGTTTTGATAAGTACATAGGTTTTAAACTATTCACCATCTTCATGATTCATTTCTTGTTCTATTAACATTGAGCATGTCTATTTTGTCTCACTTCATTTCAATGGAGAATCATGAAAGTATTCCTTACAGTTACTGCACTGTTCTCCATAATTTCAATTTTATTACTATTATGTATTTTGAGCTCTCTCTTGATGTGTTCAATGTCTGCCTGGTTCTTGATGCCCAGGTTTCTGCTGCCCAGAGGCAAGTATCATCTGTATGTCACAAAGCAATCTATGGTCAGCAGCACCAGTTATAAAAATCAGTGCCAATAGCAACAGAAAAATATAAATGATATTAGCCAGAGGCCTACATAGAGGCTGACTCAATACCCCCAAGAAAGCTATTTTCCAATATAATTCTCCCTCTGTGTATCTCTCTCTGTTTAACAATATTGAGCCTGTGGCTCACATTACTAGAATAAAACAATATTAGTAAGTACTATTATTTTTTTGCAAAGGTGAGAGAAAAGTAATTAGTTTGGGCTCATTGAGCTCATATCTGAAATGAAATTGAGATTGAAATGTCATGAAATACACACTCACACATGTGTGTATAAATTTATACATTTATATAATATATATAATATATACATATACATATATATATTGAGAATGTTACAGCCCAAACTGAGGGAATTTGTCAAGAATAACATACAGATTTTGCCAAAATTAACAAAACCAGGTGAAATGACATATTCCAAGGTTTCAAAGCCAGTCTTTAAAAAGTAAGTGTGTTAGGACTTTTACAAGCATCAGGCTCCGTGTTTACATCCTAACGTATATGTAAAAGTTAGGGAGGGCAGCGTGCAGCTGTAATCCTACCACTGGGGAGGCAGAGACAGGTATGTTCCAAAGCTCATTAACTCTAGACTCAGTGATCTTGCCTCCAAAAATAAGGTGGGGAGAGGTTGAGCAAGATACCAGACATTGACTTCTGATAGACCTATAGCTTCCATGTGCACCCACATACTCATGTACCTATATAAATACTTTTATACAGATTAATATGTATATACTTTCTTGCACACACACATACTTTATAAATATCTCAGAATACATCTTTAAAAGTAAAAATATGCCTCCTTACAGAAAAAAATATCTGAAAGTTTCTTAGGGGAGATTAGTTTTTATTTCTATTTGAAAAAAATATTTTAGCAGAAACCATAACATTTAAAATTAAGCAGATTCTGTAATGTATTGGATAGTTTAAAAGCAACCACATGAGAATTGATGCATTATCATGTAAATACATTAGTTTGTTTACAGAATGTTGTTCATACCAACTCCCCCTTCAGAAAATAGAATTAGACAAAGTAGTAATATGATTTAATAATGAGACTTGGGCCAAGTATGGTGGTGTGCGTGTTTAATCCCAGCACTCTGGAGGGAGATGGAGCTCTGACTTAGAGGCTAGCCCAGTCTACAGAGGCAGATCAAGATCAGCCAGTCTGTATAAAGGTTCCTCTGGTGAACTATTCCTTTGTAGAAAGTTAAAATCCATAATAAAAAGTTATGATTCATGGAATCTGTTTGATGTGGAAATAGAATAGAGGTTGGAGCTGATGTTGGTAATTTAAGACCTGCTGACATAAGTGAGTGAACAAATTTGCTAGTATCAATTAATGGCCTGCATGCTTTTCCTTTACCCTGACTCATTCCTTACAGGTAGGATCAATTTTTCAGTATTTGGGTTCTGATTCAATGAGACAGAAAAGTAGCTTTGTAGTATCAGAATGTCATCTAACTGTATATTTGCTTTATTGTAAATAATGGTGAACAGAGATTCTTAGCTGGTCTGCTCCAGTGAAAACACCATCTACTGAACCATCCTAGAGGACCCACTGCACTCAGAACAGTTGTAAAGAACAACCCCCACGTGCTCCAGAGTCCCAGAGCTGCTGCTGGGAGCCCAGTGGACTTGTGGGACCCATCACCCACCAAAACCCCAACCCCCCTGAATACTACTCCCTTTCTGTCCCTTCTGCTTTCTGCTGGGGCAGACCCTTAGGTGGTCTGCTCCAGTGAAGACACCATATCCTGACCCATCCTAGAGGACTTGCTAAACTCAAAGCAGTTGAGAATTCACTGCACTCAGAGCAGTTAAGGATCAGCTGCACTTAGAGCAATTTGACAACAGCTTGACTGCTCCACTGAAGAACAAAAAGTCTGAAGGCCTCCCAGGAGATCTACTTGATCCAGGGTAACAGATCAGCAGCCTTTCTGCCCCTGTGAAGGCTCCACAGGTGGTCTGCTACAGCCAGGTCTGCAGGCCTACCAGGAGACCTGAAGCAACCCAGGGACAAAAGAGACAGACTCCAGAGAGTCACCCAGACCAACAAACATCAGGGTATCCAGATGGTGGAAGGCAAGCACAAGACCATAAGCAACAGAAGCCATTAAATGTGGGCATCATCAGAGCCCATTTCTCCCACCACAGCAAGCCCTAAATACAACACACCTGAAAATCAGGAAGCTGACCTAAAATCCTATCTCATGAAGATAACAGAGTTCTTTAAGGAGGATATCAATAACTCACTGAAAGAAATACAGGAAAACACAGGTAAACAGGAGAAGGAATTGAATAAAGCGACCCAAGACCTAAAAAGTGGAAGTAGAAACAATAAAGAAAACACAAATAGAGGCAAACATTGAAATGGAAAACCTAATAAAGAGGTCAGGAATTACAGATGTAAGTATTACCAAAAGAATACAAGAGACAGAAGAGAGAATCTCAGGTGTAGAAGATATGATAGAAGAGATTGATACAACTGTCAAAGAAAATTCAAAACATAAAAAAACTCCTAATCCAAGAAATTCTGGACACAATGAAAAGACCAAATCTAAGAATAATCAGAATAGAGGAGAACAAAGATTCCTACCTCAAAGTACATGAAAATATTTCAAACAAAATCATAGAAGAAAACTTCCCCAACCTAAAGAAAGAGATGGCCATAAAGGTACAAGAAGCCTATAGAACACCAAATAAATGGAACCAGAAAAGAAAATCCTCTCATCACATAATAATCAAAACATTAAAAGGACAGAACAAAGAAACAATATAAAAGATGCAAGTGAAAAGGGCCAAGTAAAATACAAAGGTAGACCTATCAAAATTACATCACACTTCTCAACAGAGACTATGAAAGCCAGAAGAGCCGGGTCAGAGGTCATGCAGACTCTAAGAGAACACAAATGCCAGCCAAGCTATTATACCCAGCAAAACTCTCAATCACCATAGATGGAGAAAGCAAAATATTCCAGGACCAAACCAAATTCAAACAGTCCTAGAAGGAAAACTCCAACACAAGGAAGGTAGCTGCACCAAAGAAAAGACAAGATATTAAAGCCAAAAGGAGAGAACCGTAAGCACATAAAGCCACCTACAAAAACAAACATCAGGAACCAACAATCATCTCTCAATGTTAATGGACTCAGTTCACCTATAAAAAGACATAAGCTAACAGACTGGATATGCAAACAAGATCCAGCATTTGGCTGCATACAAGAAATGCACCTCAATAACAAAGACAGACACTATCTCAGAGTAAAAGGATAGAAAATGGTCTTCCAAGCAAATGGTTCCAGGAAACAAGCAGGAGTTGCCATCCTAATATCCAATAAAATAGACTTTCAACCAAAAGTTGTCAAGCATTATGAAGGACACTTCATATTCATCAAGGGGAAAATCCACCAAGAGAAACCTGTCTCCTGAGAGGCTCTGCCAGTGCCCAACTAATACAGAAGTAGAGGCTCACAGCCATCCATTGGACTGAGTACAGGGTCCCCAATGATGGAGCTAGAGAAAGGACCGAAGGAGCTGAAGACCTGAAGGGTTTGCAGCCCCTTAGGACGAACAACAATATGAACTAACTAGTACCCTCAGAGCTCCCAGGGACTGAACCACCAACCAAAGAATACACATGGTGGGACTAATGGCTCCAGCTGCATATGTAGCAGAGGATGGCCTAGTCGGTCATCAATGGGAGGAGAGGCCCTTGGCCCTGTTAAGGTTCTATGCCCCAGTGTACGGGAATGACAGGACCAGGAAGTGGGAGAGGGTGGGTTGGTGAGCAGGGGGAGGGGGAGGGAACAGGGGTTTTTTTTTGGTTTTGGTTTTGGTTTTTTATTTTATTTTATGGTTTTTTTTTTTT
>NW_022196902.1:22145905-22155303 GCF_008632895.1 Mastomys coucha
CTACAGAGTGAGTTCCAGGACAACCAGGGCTACACAGAGAAACCCTGTCTCAAAAAAACAAAACAAAACAAACAAACAAAAACAAAGAGGTTCTGCCCTTAGAGGCATTGCAGTTGTGGCTGCTTTATCACATGTTTGTCAGTAGGTCTCAGAGGAGAGGCTACATCTACCTCATTGTTCTGACTTGTGAAGTTTTGAATGATTTACGAGTCTAATATTCCCTTAAAAAAAGCAAGCCTGAGACAACCACCAGTCCAGCACCTCGTAGGCCTGGAGGGCAGACCATGCCTAAGATAACCCCTGACCAATGCTATAATGTGTATGAACAGGGTATAGCAGAAGTGATCCTGAGATGATCCAAGACAGACTGCGAGGACCGCTAATAGGATCACAGAAGGATGCGAACACAACAAAGAGAGACAGAACTAGAGACTTGAGGGTAGTGAGGAACAGCCTCATGTTAGCAGCTGGTGATGCCTCCTGAGACCATGATGGGGTCCTAGCCCAAACTGTCACTAGGGGCTACATCTGGGTCCATGGACCAGCAGCAGCAGGGGTCTGTACCATCAAAGGTCTGGTTGCTTTTGGGGGACATATTGATGTCTGAGGGCTGTGCAGAACTGGCCCACCCTTCACCAGGGCATCTTCGGAGAGTTGACCCTGGGGACATGAGAGCTGTCTTTAATCACTGCAGTACTCTGGATAGAAGCCCTGCACATTGCAGGAGTTACTGGTAAGCTGCTCTGAGGAAATGACTGTGGGAGACCTGGCACCACTACTCTCCCTATGTACTCCTCAACACATGGGGCAGGCAGCAGATCTGGCCCTGAGGACATGAGTGTGGGATAGCCTGCTCTGTCTTGTGTCTGTGTGCAGCAGCATGAAGAAGGAGAGATGCCCTCCCAAACCCTCACTTCCTGCAGAAGAGCTGGCCTTGGGTTCATGAGAGCAGGAGAGCTGCCCCTGCCCCTCAACTACAGCAACACTTGGGAGAGCAGTCCCTGTACCTTGTCTGCCAGCTGCAGTTGTGAATGGTTCTCAACCCTGAGGGTGATGAGATAGAGAGATGGCAGGCTGACCAACTCAGATACTTCTTGGGCCCAAATCCAGGAGTTTGAATTGGTTCACCACAATATCTACCTCATCAACAAACTGCTGGAGCATATGAAGGTGTTGGTCCTACAGATCCAAAACTATAGGATTTTCATGGCATAGGGCAAGAACAGGATATCTGAGAGGAGTCTCAGAGAGGATCCCATACTGAGAGTGTAGAAGAAGCCAGAGTCCTCATACCAGACTGAGCCATTGCAATGAGCATTTGCAAACAAAGAAGTGTGGATGAAGGGGAATACTATGGATCACACTGTGACACACAACAGCCACAGTGAAGTTGTTTTCCCCTGTTTGGGGGAACTTGTAAGGGTGGGTATGAGGGAAGAGGGAGATGACTGGGATTGGGGTGTATGATGTAAAATTCACAAAGAGTCAATAAAAACTTAAAAAAACAAACCCAACAGCAATAACAACAAAACCCAAGGATGTTAAGTTATAACTAGAATTACTTCAAGAGTTTTCAGGAAGAAAGAGTGGCAGGTGCTTTCAAGAGCCTAAATGACAATTTCCACAAGTGCACCGACACCTTGCAGAGGTATAATTGTTGAAATGGTCATTTTCTGTTAGAGAAATTGTCTAACTTGTAAATGTAGCAAAATCAAAATGAATGCCTTTTTTAAAAAAAAACAAATACTGCTCATTTAATTTAGTTTTTCATACAATTTCATACTACTGCATTCTGAATTTCTACCTCTTTTTTCTTTTTATCATATTTTTGTTATCTAAAACAATTTTTAGATTGAAATGAATTTCAAACATATTCTTCCCCTCCCTGAAGTCCTTCAAGATCTCCTCCTCCTCCCTACATACCCAAATTTTAGTTCTCTCTCAAATAAACAAAAACTCAGTAAAACAAGATCCCCCAAAACAAAATAAAATAACACCCAAATTTAAAAAAAAAAAACAAAACACAAAATAAAACAAAAGAACCCCCACCAATCTGTAACCCAATAAAGGCACACATACAAGAAGTTAACCACTCCTGAGCATGACGCTTGCCCTGGAGTGGTTCACCTACCCAGGGTCAGTTTAGGTGTTAACCTTTTCCCTAGTGACTAGGTTTTCGTTCATTCATTCATTCATTCATTCAAAAAACAAAACAAAAAAAAAACCCAAATAACAAAATAAAAGGCAATTTTCATGTTAAAGGCAAGTGTATAATGCAGAGTCCAGTGACTGTGAAGTTGAAGAGTCAACAAAACGAAACGGAAAGAAAGTCATGCTGGTTGGTTAATGAGAGAACTGGTCAGAGAAATGAGTTGTGTATTCTTCAGAATCCACTGTCTTCAGCTGAGAAGTGACCTGCACACAATGACAGGATAATTTCCCAAGGATTCCGGTGTGACTCACAAGAGAATAATTCCCAGTGTTACATACAACCGGAAATTGTCTTCATTCCTAGAAGCACAGGTGTGAAGCCTGTATACTGCAAAGTACATTGCGATAGATTTCTCAGAAGTGTGCCGAATAAGTGGGGGTAGGGACATAATGAAGGTGATTGGCTGCTCTTCTTGTGACCTCTTATCTACCGTACTGGTGAAAGAGGAAACCCCTCCCCCACTCCAGACACTGATGTCTGATATTAATTGCAATTGTATTGGCCACTGGATGCCATGGAGGATGACAGAAAGGTGTCTAGAGGATGAGGAGGCTCACTGGCACAGTAAGATGTAGGCTTTGCTGTTACAGGAAGGCTGGTGGGATGTCTATTAGGTCGGTCCTGAGCCAGGTTGTGATTTAAATCCTTTCAAATTCAAATTCAAAATCAAATCCTCACTTTGATTTTGTTGACAATGAGGTAAGATGTGCTTAGTTGAAGACAGGGTGGATACAGCTGTTTGTGCTGGCAGGAAAACTCAGTTCTTTTCACTGGTAGAAGTTTGGCTAATGAGAACACAGAAATGTGACTGCTTGGTAGTTGGGGCACTGTGTGAGGCTCAAAGGCAGAACTTGAAAATGTAGATTTTTAATACTATGTACACATACCCAGTTGATAACAAAAAGCTATTTTATAGCTTACATATGACAAGTTACGTTCCAGAACAAGGCTACCACAATTTCAAGAAATGTAAAAGACAGGAAAAGTCAATTTTATACAATTCACAATATTTATTATAGATCAAAATGAAAATTTTACCACAAGCTTCAGGAAAACCTTGCAAGGGAGGAGCCGATAACTAAAATCTTGCTCCCTAATTGTTTTTTGTCTGAGCCAATAAAGATGGCAGAAGCCAGTCGCTGGGCAAAGAGAAAGAGATGAATTTTCTGGGTCGCAGGAAGAAGAGGAGGGGACCTGGAGAGATTAGGGAATTTGGACTATACCGGGGAGCTGATAGGAGCAGCAGACATGTAGGTGTCTCAGGGTACTGATAATTTGTAGCACCTGCAGGCAGTGGAGGCTGAGAAGGATAAGACAGGATATTCTTCACCCAGCCATTGAGGTAGAAGAAGATAAGAGCAGCAGAAGAAAAAAGTGGGCAGCCAGGGCTATCAGTCAGTGGAATACAAATGGTAGCTCCAGGCATTCTCAGGAGGCTTGGTTGTTGGGACACTTAGCAGAGCCAGCCCAGGGCAGGATGGGAGTGGAAGCAGCGTGCAGCACTGGGCACGGAGCAAGCGTGCTTTTAAAAATTACACACAACAAAACCTGACTTAATTAAGAGAAAAAGAAATGAACTTGGGAAAGAGCAATGACAAGATCTGTAATAATGTGTGCAGTACTCTTCCAAATCCAGCCTATGTGTTTATGAAGGTTGAACATGCCATTGAATGACAAGTAAGTTAGAATATGTAAAAACAGCCCCTGTGTGGTTTCTAGACATGACATGCGATCAAGTGAGATGAAAAATACACTAATGGGATTAAGACCCTTAGGTACCTTGTAAGGAAAGCTGGCAAACACACAGACAATGATGGAAGTGATCTACAAGAAAGCAGAGAGGAAACGGAAAATGATTTGAAAGTTCATTAGGGGCCAGTGCCCAGTAGCATAATATGTAGTAAGTTAAAGTGAAACAGTTAACATTTCAGAAGAAAGAAGTGAAGGAGGAGGTGTTAGAAAAATAAACATGGCCCATTAAATTTAACAAAAGCTATAAATACAAAGATTCAGGAAGCTTAATAAAAATCATTCAAAATATGTCCAAGCACATCATAATTCAACTGTAAAACAAACAAACAAACGAACAAACCCAAAGAAATTCCTAATAACCAACAGAGACGAAACAACACTACAAAGAACAGTTAAGAGTAACAGTAGACTCTTCTTGATCCAAAATCGAATGGAGCAATAACATCAAAGCTCAGAAAATGAATATGGTCAACCCACAATTTGCAAGTCAGTAAAACTGGGTTTCAAATGCCAAAGCGAAATAAAGCTCTTTTCTGACTAAAAAAGCTAAATGGATTCCTTGCCAGCAGACATGTGCACCAAAAAATTACAAAAGGCACTTTCTTGGGCAAACAGAAAGTATCATTGGAAGGAAACTTGGAATTAATCTAAGCAATCGGAAGCTCCTAAAAGTGCAAACAGTATTATTATTCAATGCACTTTTCATTACCTTTAAACATAGAAACTGTGTTCAGCAAACACGGTGGCTGTGGTATTTAAAGTGTTTGTAGGCTATAATATGTAACAGAATAATGTGAAAATTAAATATAAGAGAAAGGAAAGGCATGGAATGTGAACTTACTAGTCGTTGGGTCGTGTAGAAGCTTAACATATCAGAACCTGCCAGTGTTGGCACATGCCTGTAACACAAGCACTTGGTAACCGGAGGTAGCAGTTCAAGGACTCTCAGGCTACACAGATGCTATTAAAGACAGCACTAGAGCCTGTGAGATGGTTCAGCAGATGAAGTTACTTGTACAAAGCCGGTTGACCTGAGATTGAGAATCCCACCCACATGGTAGGAGGAAAGAATGGATCACTGCAAGTTGTCATCTTACCTCTACCAGGTGTCATGTAATACTGTCGCTCGCTCCTTTTCCCCCTCCCTTCTCCTCTCCCTCTCTCTCACACACACCCTCTTTTATACACACAAAATAAAAATATAACTAAAACTGCTATAGAAATCATTTAATCCTGTCCTGGCATTCCTACTCTTCCTATGATCATTTAGTTCTTGGATAAAAACAGACACAACTGTTTTTAAAAAATATAACTCAATAGATGTAAACAGATGAACCGAATTTTAAATGGAACAGTTGGAAAGTAAATAGTTTACTAGGCATGGTGATGCATACTTGTATTTGTAACAATCTGAGAGTTGGTGGCAGAAGGATTAAGAGTTCAAGACTAGTTTAGCAATAGTAGTTTAATGCCTTGAAAGACTTCCTAGGCCATGATGTGTGGACATTGACAGATTTCTCTATAAAAGATATTCCTCATCCTCATTATTGATTCAAGAAGAAATGGGTAGTCTGAATATTCTTATTATCTCTTATATATGAAAGTTTTATTACATAAATGCTCACAAGTTAATCTGTGGCTAGCTTGTTTACTTACTAGACTATACAAATATTTGAGAGAAAATAATACCAAACACATATACACCTTTACAAAACTAAAATATTTTCTAATTTGTTTTGTGATCATTTAAAAAAAATGATACCAAGACTGGTCACAAAAAATACCTCCCCCAACCCACCCTCCCAAAAAAAACAAAGAACTGCCCCAAAATGAAAAAATACGGGTTAGTATTCATGTACTTTATACACAAACATTCCAAGCACACTATAGAAAACTGAGCCCAAAATATTTTAAATATATAATATATAGTAACCAAATGGGTTATCATAGAAGCAATGGGTGGCTTCTAGTTAAGACCTCTATAGATTAGGCTAAAAATAAATAACTTACCCCAAGGAACTCAGAAAAGGCACAGTTCTGGGATCTTTTACTGAAAGGAAAGGGGACAAAGAAGGAAGACAGGGCTCCTCTAAGCCAAGCGCAGTTGTCCATGAAAGCTCCACTTGGCTGAAAGCTTGATGTCAGCCGAAGCTGCCTGAGACCCCGTCTTTAAAATTGTCTGTGCAGAAACCTAAGATGAGGATGTCGTACTTGGTAGGATGGCGCTGGTGCTTCGTTCTAAGGATGAGAACAAGACATAAGTGTAGGCTTTTCCCAGACACAGCATAGTCTAAAAGGATTCTGTCACAAGACTCAACCATCTGCAGGGGAATTTCTTGTATGTGTGTTTGTGTGTGAGTCTGTGCTGTCTGCATGCTTACAGATGAGAGAGAGGTCAGAAGAAAGGTCACACTTCCCAAGATTCCTTCTTAGTTGCCACTTACTACAATCATTCTACAATCCCTTTTATTATACAGCTTTTGGTTAGTTGACACATGGCAAACAAATGCAGACTATATTTTAGATCCAAATTCTATTGAGTATTGATCCAAAGGCATTTTGGGGTGGGGAGTGTTTTAAGACATGATCTCAGGAGTGTTAAAGTGAATAATGAATTAAATTTCTTCTGCTTTTGCTTCTGCCACTTAGAAAATTACCGTAATTTTTACTACCCCAGCCTTTCTTTTAATAAACTGAGAGCTATAAGATGCTTAACTTCTACAGTAGTAGGTTTATGTGAACTTTTCAAAAAGTCATTAGTGTGATGTATTCTTCGAGAATCCACACCCCCCATCTACCCTGCCCTTCTCTGTTTCAGTATTCTCTCTAAGTCTTTGGACTGCAGTATACTATCTTCTCGCCCTTGAACCGTTGCCTCCTTTCCTTCGGTGTCCCCTTACTTATTCCCTGACTTTATGAATATTCCAAATGAAACACAGATAGCTGAAAATTCAAAGCTAACATTGATGAATGAGAAAAAACCATGTCATTTGTCTCTCTGGGCCTAGGTCTCATTTAGAATAATTATTTACACACAGATGCAGAGACACACAGACACAGAAACACACACACACACACACACACAACCGAAAGACTATCCACTTCTAACTCGACTTTACCACGGGACAGAATGATCTTGAGAATTTGTTCATATGGAGCTCTGACTATGGCATCCTAGAGACTCTCATGCATCGCATCAGGGGTGGAGCAAGGTAATTTTTATTTCCAAGTCCAGATGTGGGTCTTTGAAGTCACACTGGTCAAGAAACTAGAAAATATATAGTTCTAATTCTGACTTATGATACTAAGTAATGTATTCTTGGTTAAAGACTAGAAACATTCCAGTAGTTCTAGTTGTCTAAAATAGCAGAGTTCAAATATATGCATGGCAGTCATATAGAAATATTTGTGTAGAAAAGCTAGCATTCGCTGTTTAGTGCTTTAGATGTATATGTTCTAGGTTAAGGAGCACCTGGTAGGATTATGTGTGTAAGTTATGGGATTTCATCCTGTGTTGATTTTTCTTTTTTATGATTGTACAAAGCTGCCTCATGGTCTGTCAACATCAAACATAACTGTTCTGTCAAAGATGGCTTATTCCTAGCCAAATATGGAGGAGCATGGACTCAGAATATGACCTAAGATTACCTATAATTCCAAGTCTTGCTGTGGAAGGAGTTACATACATTTTTGCAGTCACAGAATAAAAGTCATAAACCCCCTTTTAGCAAATTTGTTGTTAGGGTATTATGTAGGAGAGTGGCATCAGAATGGAGAAATCTATGTTGCTGGTGTAACTACAATCGCAGCTACAGCATAGGCAGAAGCAAGTCAACAGCTATGTGTGACAGTACATTCCAAAAGGCTTGGGAGTATTATGTCTTGTTTGTATTATTATTTAAGCCTCTGAAGTATATTGAATTGACTATATCTATGGCCTGTGTACTTTATTAATTCCATACTTTCCCCTCTTTACATTACAATATTTCATGGTAAGATGTTTAAAATGATAATATTGAGATTTGTTGAATGACTCTTATGTGCATAATGTCTACTTTCCTGAATCACCCTTGGAATTCCAGAACCTAGAGAAAGCATTAGTCTCCCTAAAGCACTGCTTAAGCAAATTACAGTTTTTCTTGCAATTGCTACAATTTTCCACTCAACTACACTCAACTACTCAAAGCACTACAGACTGTGTTCTGGATTAGGAAGGGGAATTAGCACTAAAAATTACTTTGTTGTCAGTCATATACCAGCATGGATCCATCCTCACCATTGTCAACTAGCAAACAGAACATTGTTCAGGTATATGTCCTCAGTTATATTTACAGACTGAAGATAGTACAGAAACATAAAGAATTAAAACTTGTGCCAGAATACAAAATCTTTAAAACATGGCCATTGCTAGGATGTTGAACTGGACTTGGCTTAAATATAGTGTAGACTTGAAGTTTTCAAAACCTACTTTTAATAACAGTTCACAAATACTTCGACCCAAGTCTAGCCCACCGGCCAAAGGTAGGGGGAAAAAGATGGTAAATAGCACAAGGGGATGTGGACCTGTTTAGAAGTAGTTCTTTGAGGCAATTGCAATCTCCATTTGTCAGGATACCAACAGTCCAATTCAGTAGTGTCAGGATACCAAACATGAATCAGCAGTGGTGGCGCAACCCAGCAGAAACAGCCAGGCCTTGGCCAAATCAGCACCAGACAGCAGGAGCAACCAGGACCAGCCTCTCTCAATGAAGCAAAGATCAGCTGAAATGAAAATGCCAGACCAACAATGTGTTGCAAAGCTACCTATACAAGCACAGCACCACTGTCTGTTGGGTCCTATTTCTACTCTTTCCAAACATCACATGTCCTCCTACAGGTCTTGCCTCAGCAAAACACTAAGCACATCTGCATCACGTGACACTACTAGAAGCTTCCTCTTCAATATAGTTACAAGAAGTTCATGTGTTAAATTATGATCATATGATCATTATGAAGTACTGTAGTTGGAAATTTAATGACTTTTGTGTTCATAGGTGGGACACAGGATGATAAGTTGTAGTGTCCATTGGACAAGGATTAGTCCATTGATGAAATTAGGACTCTTATAATGTACTCAGATCCCATCAGTGCCACCAGTTATGGTCCAAGCTTGCAGCAAATGAGCCTTTATATGGGGTAGTGCATATCATAACCATTTTATTTCACTACTTGCCTCCACAGGCTCATGTCCATCTCAAAATTCAAAATGCACTTAACCTGCATAGGTCCCTACAGTCCAAGAACTCTAGCACTGTTCAAAAGTTTAAGTTTGAAACTTCTCTGAGACTCAAGTGTCGTGACTGCCTGCCAGCAGGAAGGACGATGAAAACAGCAGGATTCTTCTCAACCACACATTATTAGGAGCGCCCAAGTTTGAAGCGAGAGAAGGACCCCG
>NW_022196902.1:22155516-22155837 GCF_008632895.1 Mastomys coucha
GAGGGTGCAGCAGGAAAGGCAAGCATACACAGGTGTGCAGAGTAAACATGCCTATGTGGCTGGCGTTGTGCAGATGTACGGAGTTTACCAGGCTGGTATTGGCCAGCGCCCAACAGTTCCCCCTTTTTGTTTTAATAAAGACATTGGTATACCCGATCAAGGAGCTGCCTTCATGGGGGCATGCCCGATCGAGGGTAGGAACCATAGCCTATCCCAATGCCTTCCCGCGTGCACGGGACAAAATCCCGGCGGAGTGCAAAGGCCATCAGGGTGAAAAGTTTAAGCCTTCCAAGGTACAATGGCAACAAGGCCACTTGGTGT
>NW_022196902.1:22156330-22156883 GCF_008632895.1 Mastomys coucha
TGTTGTCCCCTTTAAGAGCAGCTTGTGCAGATACTCAGCCTCTATCAGCTCCTTTTCAGCTGTGCGCTACTGACTCAGCCAAGCTCATAATGACTTTAAGTGGCAGTGTTAGTTTAACTCCTTCAGAGTCCAAGCCACCTTCAACAGTCTGAATCTTTCTCAGACCCTGCTGACCTCTCTTCCTTCAGCTGTTCTAACACTTCCTGTCCCTTCTCTACTGCTTTAGAACACACTTTATCCTCCAGGCAGCTCCTAATCAGTTTCCAAATTGGTCGCACTCCACCTTTTATTATTCCTTCTTCCCAAGCGAATTCCAAATCTCTCCCTAATTCAACAAACATGGGGCAAGATTACGAGTTCCCCATACTATCACTTTTGATACGCCCTTAACGGGACCTTATTGCTCCAAACCCAGAGACCTTATCACCTCTTCACCGAGGACATTATAGCTCCAATCCTGGAGACCTTATCTCCTCTTTACCGAGGACCTTATCGTCTCTTTACCGAGAACCTTATTGTCTCTTTACCGAGAACCTTCCCTTTCGTTCCACCT
>NW_022196902.1:22158492-22162645 GCF_008632895.1 Mastomys coucha
CCCAAGTTTGAAGCGAGAGAAGGACCCCGCCCTCTGGAGCGGTCGGCTTATAAACCCTATTGTGTGGACGTGTTGATGCCTGATTGGCTCAGCAGTGTCTGCTGACCACTGTCACCCATTTGGAGAGGGTGCAGCAGGAAAGGCAAGCATATGCAGGTGTGCAGAGTAAACATGCCTATGTGGCTGGCGTTGTGCAGATGTACGGAGTTTACGTGGCTGGTGTTGGCCAGCGCCCAACACTCAAGTGCAAACTTTTAGCACTAATCCTGTATTTTACATTGGGATGTACAATCCTGTATTTTATATTGGTACAATGGGGACTGTGTTATAGGAACACATTTAGCATTGCCATTTCAAAAAGAGGGGATGGAGACCCAGAAAAGGGATGATCCTAAAGCAAGAGCAAAACACAGCAGTGTTGTACAAAATATTAAAAAGTAATCTACACAGGGCACCAGTGGCCAGGCTGGCCTGTTCTCAGCCCAGTAGACTATCTGACTCAGAGCTCCAAAATCTCTCCACCCAGCTTGCTAAGTTCCCATGGTGGGGTGTTGCCATGCATGCCCCATGCTTCCAAATTCCTATGGCTGGCTGTGGTGCCCTGCTGCCATACCTTTCCACATAGCCGCCTTTTTAGTCTCAATGTGTTCACTACACACAGCATTCCTCTTTCTTTGGTGTTTATTCTACATTCTTAGAATCTCCATTGTAGCGAAGATATCACCTTCATAGCTTTTATAAATTATGCTTTCGGGGCATCTTCTAAGTATTCTGGCTCTGCTGCTCGCTACCTGGAATGATCATGGACTTTCCTTCAAAACCCAGCCTTTGTGACTACTTACTTATACCCCTCAAAACCAGCATTATGTGGATAAGGCAGAAGTCTGCCCCCAGCTCAAGCAGTCACAGGGGCTTCTTCAAATGTGGTTTTGGTATCTTTTGAATGTTCTTATAGCTGGGCATACTGGCAGACTCATCTCTAGGAGACCCCGTGCAAGAAGGCTACTCAGAAACTGTCTTTCCTGATGTCTTTCAAGAGACTTTTATATTCTTGAGTTTGAAATGGGTACAGTTGGACCCAAGATGTCCATAAGCCATCTCTTCCACTGTACTTCTACCAAGTACTTAGTTTTTCTTCATAATGCCATGAATATCTTGGAATCTCTCCTTTCTTCACAACTTTACACTTAAGTTTTTTCTGGATGTTCCACATTCCCCCAAATCTTTATATCCTGTTTGCTCATAAATTAACTGTAAATCACTTAAAACCAGCCAGCAATATCTGTGTGAGAGCATGAATGACAGTTGTCCTGAAATCTCCACCAGATTAATTAGTTCCCTTCACTTTACAGTTTGCAGCCAAGTGGCCCCGGGTTGTTTGCCACCAAGTTACATGAATAGGTTTGTCTAATCCACAGTGGAGTGTTTATTTCCATCTAAAAATCTCTTGAACATCATCTTTTCTGTCCACATTTCTGTCAGTATACTGGCCTTAGTGTTCACAGTTTAATCACCTATATCACCTAGTAAGCTCTACCTACAATGTTCTAAACACTTTTCTAGCCTATTTACACATGCAAATTCTTCTTACACACATGTTCCAAAGATTTCAAACCCTCATGCTCAGGTGTAATCATAGCAACAACCTCAATTCTGGCTACCAGTTTCCTGTGTTAGCTGGCCATTGCTAAAAGTGCCTTAAAAGTGACAATCAGAAGACTGGAAGAAAGATTTGATGCAGTTCCTAGATTCAGGGGCTTCAGTGCATGGCCACTTGGCTTCATTGCTTTGGGTATGTGGTGAGATGGTACATCCCGTGCTTCTTTGTGTCTTTTCCCCGATCATCCCTGTTTTACTTCTCACATTTGGAAATGATGGCTATAAAACTTATAGTATTATCTGGTTAGATGAATACATTATAATATTACTATTTTTAATTTTAGAAGACAAGTATATTGTGAACCATTACTGTTTTTACAACCCTCAGCAGAGACTCTGAGGAGATAGCTCCCTTGGTAAAGTGCTTGCTACTCATATATGAGGGCCCAAGTTTGTTGCCCAGAACTGCAGAACATGCCAGGCTTGGTGTGGCATGCCTGCAATCTTAGTGCTGGAGAGGTAGAGACAGGTGATCTCTGTGGATTTCTGGCAGACTTGCCTAGCTGAGCCTTGGGTTCAGTGAAAGACTGTATCTCAAAGACCAAGGTGGAGAATGAGTGAAGGACCTTCTGGCCCCCACCTGCAGAGAACAAAGTGCATCTATACTCCCACACACATACACCCTAGTCCCCACCCTCATGGACTTTTGTCCCGCGCTACCTCCCGCCAGCAGGAACAACGCGGCACACACAGGATCCTTCTGCAGTACAAGCTTTAATGTATCTTGAGAGGGAGATCACAAGCTTCAGTTGAGGAGGACCCCGACTATCTCAAAACCCTTCCCTTATATAGAGCTCTATGCCCGCCTCAGACGTGGTGACTCATAATAGGCTGTGAGACGATCAGGCCATCTGACGTGACCAAAGGCACTCCGCTGCGGATACAGGCACACGCGCACAAGGCATTCTTATGCTGCCAACGGCAAGCCGGATGTCATCGCCATCTTGTAATGGCGATGTGCTTACGACATGGCTTCCCACAGACTTTTAGTTGATGGGAGACTCCTCAAACATCAATGGTCATTCTCTTTATATATTCTTCTTTTATTCATTTTTTATTCTTTAATCTTTTTATACAGCCCAGCTTTTATTCCTCTCCCAGTCTACCCTCTGACTGTTCCACATCCCATAACTCCTCCTCCCCACACCTGTCTCCAAGAGGATATCCTCAGCCGCTAACCCCCACCTCACCTTACTTCCCTACTCCTTGGGGCCTCAAGTCTCTTGAAAGTTAGGTGATTTTCTTACTGAGGCCAGACTAGACAGTTTTCTTCTGTATATGTGTTCGGGCCTAAAATCAGTGGGTGTATGCTGTCTGGTTGGTGGCTCAGTGTCTGAACAATCTTGGGTGTTCAGGCTAGTTGAGACTGTTGATCTTCCTACAGGGTCACCCTCTTCCTCAGCTTCTTCCAGCTTTTCCCTAATTTAAGCACAAGGGTCACCAGCTTATGTCCATTGGTTGGGTGCAAATATCTGCAAATGACTATTTCAGCTGCTTGTTGGGCCTTTCAAAGGGCAACTGTGCTAGGCTCCTGTTTATAAGCACACCATAGTATCAGTAAGTGTCAGACCTTGGGGCCTTTTTTGGCCTGTCAGTGGACCTCCTTTTCCTCAGGCTCTTCTCCATTTTGATCCTGCAGTTCTTTCAGCAGGAACAATTCTGGGTCAGAGTTTTTGACTGTGCGATGGCAACCCCATCCCTCTACTTGATGCCCTGTCTTCCTACTGAAGGTGGACTCCACAAGTTCCCTCTCCTCACTGCAGGGCATTTCATCTAAGGTCCCTCCCTTTGAGTCTTGAGAGACTCTCACCTCCCAGGTCTCTGGAACATTCTAGAGGACTTCCCTACCTCCTACCTCGGAAGGTTGCCTTTTCCCATTTTTTCTGCTGGCCCTCAGGGCTTCAGTCTTGTTCCATGCCCCCTTAATACCTGATTATGTTCCCCTCTTCCACTCCTTGTCCCCAGGGCTTCAGTCTTGCTCCATGCCCCCTTAATACCCAATCATGTTCCCCTCTTCCATTCCCTGTCTCCAGGGCTTCAGTCTTGTTCCATGCCCCGCTAATACCTGATCATGTTCCCCTCTTCCACTCCCTGTCTCCAGGGCTTCAGTCTTGTTCCATGCCCCCCTAATACCTGATCATGTTCCCCTCTTCCACTCCCTGTTCCCCAGGGCTTCAGTCTTGTTCCATGCCCCCCTAATACCTGATCATGTTCCCCTCTTCCACTCCCTGTCCCCAGGGCTTCAGTCTTGCTCCATGCCCCGCTAATACCTGATCTGTGGGGAGCCGTGATCTTGAGAGGCATTCGCCATGGCAAGATGGCGCCTACTTCCGCTGTTAACTCCTAGTGGACAACTGTTTGCGCATGTGCGTAGAGAACTGTTGGCGCATGTGCGTAGAGTGAAAAGACGCCACGTCACGGCCCATCCGGGGCGTTACGTAGGGTAATGAGCGAACAGCCAATCATGAGCAGACACGTCACGCTGTGGGCAGAT
>NW_022196902.1:22165237-22165400 GCF_008632895.1 Mastomys coucha
GTGGACAACTGTTTGCGCATGTGCGTAGAGAACTGTTGGCGCATGTGCGTAGAGTGAAAAGACGCCATATCACGGCCCATCCCGGGGCCTTACGAAGGGTAATGAGCGAACAGCCAATCATGAGCAGACACGCCACGCTGTGGGCAGATACCCCGCACTGTGG
>NW_022196902.1:22165517-22192038 GCF_008632895.1 Mastomys coucha
TGGGAGAGGGCAGTAAATGTCGCTGCAGAAGGAACCTAGTGTGTCCGTGTGTCTTCTTCTCAGCGAGAAGACCACGCGGGCTACACTGATCATGTTCCCCTCTTCCACTCCCTGTCCCCAGGGCTTCAGTCTTGTTCCATGCCCCGCTAATACCTGATCATGTTCCCCTCTTCCACTCCCTGTCCCCAGGGCTTCAGTCTTGTTCCATGCCCCCCTAATACCTGATCATGTTCCCCTCTTCCACTCCCTGTCCCCAGGGCTTCAGTCTTGTTCCATGCCCCCCTAATACCTGATCATGTTCCCCTTTTCCACTCCCTGTCCCCAGGGCTTCAGTCTTGTTCCATGCCCCCCTAGTACCTGATCATGTTCCCCTCTTCCACTCCCTGTCCCCAGGGCTTCAGTCTTGTTTCATGACCCCCTAGTATCTGATCATGTTCCCCTCCTCCACTCCCTGTTCCCTTTCCCAACCAGATCCTTCCCCCTCCTGTGAAAATATTTCCACATCCAGGCTTGGTTTAGGAAGGTGTTTCAATTTTATTTAAATTAATTAATTAGTTAAGTAATTACATGAATTACAACATGATAGAAAGTATCATGGGTTCTGTCTCCTGGAGTGGCTCTTACATTCAATAAAAAAAGTGCCTGATTACTCCCTTCCAGTTGGGTTTACTAGATAGCCATCAAGCCTGACCTTAGCGTTTATTTCCTGATGCTTTATAAAGTATGTGAAAGAAGAGACTAGATTTAGCAGAACAGGAACACAAAAATAGTAAAGGAAACATATCAATATAATTTTGCCAGGACATCAAATCCTCTGCAACAAAAATTCACCACAGTGTCTGTTCTGCTTGGACAGGGAAAGAGGTAGTCCTTCATATTTTCTCTTAAGTTATCAATTGGCCACAAGCTGTTTGGTGGGAGGTAAACAAACTGCCAGAAACTGTCAGTTCTTTTACACTAACATCCAAACTGAAAACTCTTCATGTATTTTTCATAAGCATTAGGGATTGCCAGAGACAGATGAGAGAGCTGCTTGGGAATAGTGAAGTAAATCCAGATGGAACAGAGTGTCCTAGCTACATGAATATCCATATGTGTAGAAGGACAGTAAGCATAGTTTGAGAGGAAAATGGAATCTTTATAAATTTACCATTAAAAGCAAATATCTCAGTGGTGACAGTGTGCAGACACAGAAGATGGTATCCTCCATGTTAGGTGGCCATACCACTTGTGTCACAACCACATGATATATATACATACACATACACATATATATATACAAATTTATATATATACACATAGGATGGAGCCCATGCCTGAGTGACAATACTAAATGGCTAGAAATAGAATACTACTATTCTGCTAACAAACATAGCAATAGATTGACCCCTAATGGCATTGATGGCATTGGGCTAGAAACAGATCAATTCTTAATATATTATACATGTAACACACATACACACATATTACACACACACACATATGGCTTGGGCACTTTTTTTTAGAGCAAAACCAACAAAACACATCTCTACCATAATCAAACTGCTGTTTCTCATGCTCTGATTGAGTTTACAAACTAGCACAAGTGACAATGACATAAGAGAAAGGATTCATGTCAAGGTGCGAACTTATTGTTGTTTCATCAACTCCAAATTGATAAGTCTTTCAAAGGATACAGCAGCTATACCTGACTCTTATGACTCTTGAGGTGCCCCATGCCACCCAGAAGAGGCCTAGTTGAATACCCCAGTCCTCTTACCTCTCCCTCACTTCAGAGGTTCCAAGTGGACCTTTCAAGTTACTTGTTCTAACTTGTTCTCAAAGTTTAAAGGATGCTTGATGAAGCCAAAGGAGGAAGCAGTATAGTGGAGAAGTATGTATGAACTAGTCATATTATCTTGTGTTAGAGGCCCTTTGCAACTCTGGGAATTGAGTTCATTGCCTCAATGGCTGCCCTCTGTGAAAAGAAAAGGAACCTAACATTGGGCTCTAGCTGTCTATGTCAACTATTATTTCTGTGTTACCACATGTAAAATATTCAGTCAACATGTCTTTAATCGCTGTGGGCAGGCTTCATATAGGTATATTGTTTTACTCCATGTAAAAGTTATTGTCTCAACTGGAACTAATTCTTCTTGCCAAATTTGTGGAATAGCTTACTAATTTGCTATCTCTATCTGCTGCAGGCCAACTCAGTCGGGGTCCCTCAACCCAGGGAGAATCAGGGTTCTGGTACTCAGGTAGGCAAGGAGTTGGCGAGTGACAAACATACAGCAACTCAAGAGAGTGCTGATTCTGAGTGTAATTTCTCAAAGTAAGCATCAGGCTTTTAAGGTCATTACAGAAGAAAAAGGGAAGCCAGGTAATACAACAGTCAAGGTACATCGAGGTCATCTGATGCATAGTGATTCTATAGAAAAATATGTACATGAGAATTGGCAGGAACTTGGCAGTGGTTTCCAAAGAAAGTCAGCCTTATCTAAAGTCAGCTTATTCTTAGAAGCCAGGTATAAATAGTTCCAATTCTAGTCTATTGTATAACCCACCACCTGCCAGCCCTTAGTAAACACCCAACTATGCTAATCTTCTGGGCTAGTGGAAGTATGCACCAGGGGTTCCCATTCTTGCTAACCTTTCCATAATACATTACTTTAGCTCCTGGGAGTGACTCTTATTCAGTAAACTGCAATGCCTGACTTCTTTCACTATCTCTCTAACAATGCTGGAGGAAATTGGTCTGAATAAGTAACATTCTTTACGAAATTCCAAGCTGAGGATTGGCTCAGCATTGACTAGGATGTTGGAACACTGGTGGGGGCCAGGAAACAACTTGACTAATTGCAAATCATCCCTTGGGGGCACCTCTATACCTACAATAAAACAATACTAAGAGAAAGCACACAAAAACTCTCCATCGACTATAGCAAGGACAAATCTGTGTTAGGGGATGCCAAGGACCTCCAGGAGACCAGTTTCCTTGAAACTTTTTTGCCTCAGGGACTGCAGCCAAGCTTTTGAACTTGTCACGCAGACTCCACTGGAGTATGTGTGCCATCTATCCTCTGCTTTTTTTCTCATCCTGTCCTCCCTCCTTCCCACCTTCCTCCCTCTTTCCTTCCCTCCCTCTTTCCTATATGAGAAAAGGCAGATGAAACAAAGAAATGAGAGAAAGAATTTCAAGGTTAAGAAATGCAACAATCTGAAAGTGTGTTGTGTAACGGATAAGAAGAGTCGACTCTCTAAAGAAATTAACCAGTAGGAAAAAAAAAGAACATGTAAAGATATAAAAGAGATGAGTCTCAAAATAGTAATGAGGGCTTTTAAATAAGAATGGCGGAAATCCCAGTGTAGCTGGCCTGGTAAAAACTATCGGGGCCATAGTAAAGAACATTGAAGAATCCCAGAGCAGTACAGATATCCAAACTGGCTAAGGGGATATCAGGATTCTTTAGGGAAAAAAGTCTACTTTTGATTATATTATTTTAATATATACACTCCACCAGATATATGCATAGATTTGGTTGTGGTTCAATACATGAAGGTGTGTAGGTTTGTAAATCTATATGTGCCATAAGAAATTTTTATGCAAAGATATGGCTAACCAGAATAGAGTATCTTAATTTTAGTCTTACCAGGTACTCATTTTCACACATTAAGAAAAACGCATATTTACTGGAAATAAAAACAAACATAATAATACTTTATTACCCTGGAGTTGTCTCTCCACACTCCCATGGTGATCTCTAGTGGGTTACACAAGCCTTGATCACTCAAAGGTTTTTTTTAGTTTGGTGTATTGGACCAGAATAGTCTAGAACCAAAGTTAAACAGGAGGCGCTGTATCTTTTTTGTTGTAGTTTGGCTTCTGTTCCTATCTAAATTTTGCCAACAGTTCTTGAGTCAAGGAGAGCATACTGCTGAAGAACTTGACAATAGCACAGAAAACCAAGAAAGTTCTTGGCCCCAGTCACAGGGCAGAATCTGTTGGATTTCTTAGAACCCACTGTCTGGGGGTTTGGCTAGGAAGGGAACTCTAAGAAGATCCCTTGGCTCTTCTTGTGCAGCTGGGTAGAAGAACTAACCAGGGTTACGCAACACACACTGGATAAAAGTCTCCATCATTTACACAAAGCCAGAGTCTAACGTGCATGAGTACTGCTGTCTTTTTATAAAACCAAACAAAATTAACCATCAAGAACATTCCTTTTTTTCCTACAGAGAAATAAGTACAATCTACAATTGCTCTTCCTCTGAAACTATTCCTGAAAAGGCATTAAAATTCTAAAGTTCTACAGCAACATTCATTTTCTTTTTGCATCCTATTCTGCTGGTAGAATTGGCAGTCATCATTTTCAAAGTTTATCATGTTAATTCCAGAGTCAAGAGAGTTCTGTTGAGTTTGTGTCCTCAGTAACTTCCCTGTTTTTCACATATAGCTCCCACTTATTTGTTACTTATACTGGTGAGACTAACTTTTAGTGTTGAAACCATCTCCCTTTTCCTGTTTTACTACTTTCTTTGCATCATAAACTTCGGGGCTAACAAGGAAAGTTCATTGGATGAGCTGTTTCTCAAACTAGCTCATTGGAAAATTGAATATTTCCTTTCTTCTCTGGAACTGTGGATCATTGATTTGCATAACTTCACAGTCCAAAGACATAGAGATAATTTATTGATCAAAAGGTACCACTTATTTACTGTTGTAATATTATTATGGAGTACTCCATGTAGGCTCTTATGTTTGAATACTGGACCATACATGAATACATGCTAACCATGGTGATTTGGAAGGTTGTAAATCCTTTAAGAGGTAGAGATTTCCTGGTGGGCAGGAAACATTAAGAGAAGATAGTGCAGTTTTATAGCCTGTCTATACTTCCTGTTTTGCCAACTGGCTGTAGATGCAATGTGACCATGTTCCTATGGCTATGTCTTCAGGGCAATAATGGACATACCCTTTGTAAATCCATGTGCTAAAGCAAACTCTCTCTCTGCTTTAAGTTGCCTCTAGTGAATGTAGCACTCTGGGAAAACTTCCAAAATAGAGTTGCATAACTTTACCTTGTAAAGGCATAAATGAGAAGTAAAGAGAGCTTTTGGAAATGTTACCATATGCCAAAGATCCCTTCAGGATCTTACATAGAAGTTATTTCAGTGTCTCTTCTCTAAAAGACTTGGGAGGTTTTGGTGATTATTTTAAATTTCAGAACACCAGAAAAATGTCATTCCAATAAATCTTTATTTGTTGCTTCATCTAGTTTAAGGTAGCATTTGGTTGTGTATATTTTATAGAACCCTAATGTTCTGAGATTTACATTATTCCATTTCCCCTCATAAAATCACAGTTACACTGTTTTAGACTGGAACTTTAGGATCATTCTCCTCGTGGGCACATTGATGAGGTTTAGTCATGGAAAAGACCCTTCTGCATCTATAACTGAGTAGCCCTGGGTCACTTAGAACAAGTTCCAGCACTTGTAGAGCTTGTCTTTTCTGGCCAAATCCATTTCTTGGTTGTCAGTGTATGGAAGATTCAGTAATGTATACACTCTAGAAAACAGCTCATAACAGAAATCACTCATAATAGAAATCCTGAAGATATTTCAACATTGGCTCCCTTGAAAGTAAGGCTGGATGTTTCCCAACCTTTCCTACAGCTGAAGATGCATTGTGGCTAAATTCAGGTCAGTAGCATCTTCGGATAGGTTTGCTGTCTGTATCTCTCTTTTATTTCAGATTTTCAAAATCTTTCTAGATGGTAAGTGAAAGACCCCCAGAACTGGGGAGATCCTTACTCAAGTTTCGGGATGACGCGACCACCCAATGACTCACGAGAGGCCGAACTTGCTGTAATCACATGAGGTTTATTCCAGATCTGGGGTCGAACTCATAGCCTGGCAGGCCAGAGGGGTTCGACCATGAGCACGAGGAGTAAGTGGTATTTAAAGGAAAATACCACAAACTAGGGGGGGTGAAAGGGTTACCAGGGAAACATAACAAGAGAACAATGGAAAAGGAACCTACTACCTAGCTGAGTCAGGTCACAAGGAAGTCATCCTGCACACTCATTGTCTAGAGGAATGTGGTTTGGTCAACGCTATCTTCTTAATGGCTGACTGCTCCTAGGACTACTTAGATGACCAATATCCTGTGGTTTGGTCAATGCTATCTTCTCAATGGCTGACCGCTGTACTGTTCCTTATTTTGGGCAATGTTATCTTCTTAATAGCTGACCACTATCATGTTCCTGGAACTGACCAGTCCACATTCCTGGCTCACAGAGACTTCCTATGCCTTCTTTAAGTAAAGGTTACACATTATACATACATGTCTATTAAATGCCCTCATTCTAAGATTCTCCAGTCTTTCAGTAAGCTGGTAATGCTGTGCTTTCCATTTTTTTTTTAAAGCATCCCTCCTTTTGGCTGCAATACAGCCTAGTTGGCATTTAATCATGCCTTTTGTACCATGAGGTGGACATGATTGGTTAGAGCTGTTTATGACATGAGAGAGCTCTGAGCTAGCCCAGAAACACTTATGTTCAAAGTTCTTTTTTTACAGTTATTTATTTAAGTTATATCCAATTGCTTATTTATTTATTTATTTATTTATTTATTTATTTACGTGTGTGTTTATGTATGTGCATGTTTTTGTGCAGCTCTAAAAGAAAATCTGGCATCACACTCAAGCTCAGACTTGGTAGGTCATGCTCTGTGTGTATATCAGCTCCAGTTGAACCATCTTGCTGTCCTAGAGTTTTACATACTTATTTTGCATTTTGAGTTAGAATTAACTTCTATCTTCTTGAGATTTGTTATATATAGGCAAACTAATCTTAAGTAAAACAGCACTGGAGGCAGGGCAGTATATTTAAGATCACATTCAATAGAAGCAATGTCATGAGGGCACATGTGACCACATTCCACCCACTAGCATTGTTATCTAAAGTAGTACTCTGAGACTTATCATTAGGCTAGGGTGGTCAAGCATCTTGGCAGCCAGTTCAAAAGAATTTAAGATTTTAAGGCACTATTATAAGAAGTTTCCATTTTTCTAGGACCTAGGAAATCCTGAAGTTTCATTTCGTAATTGATTTTAGTCTTTTCAGTATATACCAATACTTTACTAATAATAAATCAAGTATCCACACAAAGTCAGTGTTGCCTTATTAAAATTCCATGTATAGTGATTGTAATTATGCTGATAAACCTCCTTCAGTAGCAGGAAACACTTAACAGAATTAGTAACTATTGTTTTTCTTTCATTTTTTGGCTTGGAGTGTTCTTTATAGTAGTTTGAATTATGCAAAGGTTGAGACCATGACTACCTACTCCTGGTCACATAGATCATCAACACATATTTATTACATCAATGACAATGAGACCTATGAGTGATGATTTCATCAATTAGAGAAACTCTGTGGTAAAGACTGTTTTATAATAGTACCTAGATTAGACATAATCCCTAATTGTAGCTAAAATTTTGGTGAATGAAAAATTCATGCTAAGTAGTACTCATTAAAACAATCTTATTCCAGCTGTTCTATTTGGAGATAATACTCTCTGGGATGCGGATTCTGTGGTTCCTGACTATGACCTTGTGTTATTTCCACCCCTGGAGAGTGGATAAAACTGTTTGTATAATGGGCTATTACTCTCACAATTAGATTGCTAATCAGTTAGCTGATTCACCTGAAAATGGAAACTCCTCACTGACCTTATTAGAATCAGAGAGGCTCTGACGAGCCTCTAAGCAGAATTAATGGAGTGTCTGGGCTGGAAGAATGCAAACATGAATGATGTGAACTAACTGTGGAGGTTGCACTGTTAAGAAGTATAGGTGTTTTCCTGTAATCAGTAATGAGTAACAACCAGCAGTCAGAAATGAAATAAGGAGTTCAGCCACACAACTTCCAGAATATATCAATAAATACAAATAAGGTAGGGGAAGAGCCTGACCTCCAACTAAGGAGCCCCAGGGTTTGTTTCTTTCTTTCTTTGATTGTTTTTAATAAGAACTGAAGTAGAAGAACCACTTCTCCGAGAACTGAATTGTTTGGGGAATCTTAGTTTGTGCTTGTTTTCACAGCTGATGTGCACTATATTATCTTATAGAATACCCAGACTTTGTTCTGTCTCAATATTTGCAGATGACAAAATTAAGTTTTGAAAGGTTAAGCAACACACCGAAGTTGCTTTACCTAGAATGTGTACAGTGCATCCTAGAAAAGTTGTGCAGCCAGTAGAAAATTCTACACCACATGTTCAATGATGGAAAAGAAAGAACCGAGGCTGTAAATGCCTTAGACCTGCTGGAATTGCTTCCATCTTGAAGGAATGCATCTTGAATTCTTCAATTCTCTGTACAATATGACTACCTAAGATCAAATCTTGGACTTTCAATTGCACAGAGGCACTAAATTTTACGACCATGTTTTGCATTATAGCTCTGACTAGTGTAGAACTTGTTAAGTAGCCTAACGTAGCTTCAAACTCAGGCTGGAAGACCCTGCGTCAGGTCTTTTTTTGATTTGTTTTTTGTTTTTGTTTTGTTTTTTGTTTTGTTTGTTTGTTTGTTTGTTTTTTTGAGACAGGGTTTCTCTGTGTAGCCCTGGCTGTCCTGGAACTCACTCTGTAGACCAGGCTGGCCTCGAACTCAGAAACCCACCTGCCTCTGACTCCCAAGTACTGGGATTAAAGGCGTGTGCCACCACTGCCTGGCCTGCTTCAGGTCTTGAACACTGAGATTACAGTTGTGGACCCCAACACCTGGCTTTTATAGTTGCTTCTTAAGGATTTCAGCAATATTTTGATATGCGTGGTCCAGGGGAAATGGCACTATTAAGTGTGGCCTTGTTGGAGGAAGTGTGTCACTGTGGCAATGGGCTTTGAAGCCCTACCCAGTACAGAAGAAACTCTCCTCCTAGTTGCCTGCAGAAGGCATCTCCTTCTGGATGCCTTCAGATCAAGATGTGGAACTCCCGGCTCCTTCTCCAGCATCAAGTTAGCCTGGACACTGTCATGCTTCCTGTTATGATGATAACGGACTGCTCCTTTGAAACTGTAAGGCATCCCCAATTAAATATTTAAATAAGAGTTATCTTGGCCATGTTGTCCCTACACAGCAATGGAAGCCATAACTCAGACAATGCTTGTGGTTTTTTTTTTTTTTTTTTTTTTTTTTTTACTTTACCCATATGTTTTTCATTTTTTTTCAAAATTAGATTCCATTATTGTATTTGATGTACCCATGCTGCAAGACCTTTCAGGCACTTAATGACATGAAATATTGGAAGGGAGAAAGAAGAGAGTTGGAGGGATAAGGGAAAAAAGGAAAGATGGAAGAGAGGCAGAGAAATGGCAGGCTCTAATAGTGATAGAGATAGTTTACAACTGGGGAAACTGGGAGTAACAGAGCGTAAATGAATTAATTGCCCAAAGACACCCGCTTTACAGGTTGTAAAACCTGGCCCTCAAAGAGAGTGTTAAGATTGAGTCACTTTTAGGACTGAGGAATGCTTGTCGATTCTTAACCCTGTCTTACCTCAGTGAGTACGGTTGAAGATCACACCTACTCTACCTACATAAGAAATGCTCATCTATGCTTTGTAATAGACAACTAAGCGTAGAGTTGATTTAGGTTTCTTTGTATTGTTAATAGGAAGAGACTGATAGAGAGAAAACATGAAAACACAGTATGTAGGCATGAGCATATTCATCCATACATACTCTACAAATCACAATTCAAACTCAGGATAAAGCAATGCTTTGAAAAGGAAACAGGTCATAGTTGTTCCCAAGAAAAAAATACGACATTAGAAAACAGAACAAACAAACAATGAACACCCCAAAGACAGGGAAGAAGGGTTACAAGAAGGAGAAAACAGAACAAACAAACAATAAACACCCCAAAGACAGGGAAGAAGGGGTTACAAGAAGGAGAAAGGAAGAGGATAAGGAGCATTATAAAACAAAACTAAAAAATAGAATTTTCAAAAATAAATCCACTCTGGTGTTTATATCACATCTTTTGCAAGACTTAAGCAGTCTCTGCTTGTGTCATGCATTATGGGTGTAGTCAGAGCTATAGAACTTCTTGAAGCACATGGAATATCAGAGAATCTAGAACATTCTGATCCATCTGCCTTTGCCCTTATTTTGTTTTTCAATTGGGGGAAAGATTGCTTGCTCTGCATTATATCTTTCTTCATGGATCAATTTACTTTTTAAAAGCATGTATGTCCAGTAATCGCTTTTATACACTGAGGAGAAAGGATAAGCTTGAAGAGAAAAAGTAAATGCTAAGCCCTTTCCCAGAGTCCTGCAGTCACAGTGCATCTACTTCCTCTACAGTGGCATATGTGGCAAACCCAAAACCTGGATCTCTTGGTATTTGGATCTCTCATGATTACACAGTCAGTGAGTGTTTCCATTGCTCAAAATGGCTTCTTGGACTCTTGTTGGCTTTTGGAACTCAGCCCTCTGATCAAGAGCTTCTGCAGCTGATCCTGCTCCTTGGGATACTGCTTAGACACAATGGCAAGGTGTTAGTGATGTTTCCTTGGCCACATCAAAAAGTAGCTAAGAATAAGATGGACTGTCTCTTTTTTCTATACATGCAACTGACATGTATTTTACTTTAACTGTTTTGCCAGCTACAATGTTATTCTCCTTAGCACTATGTCAAACTTTTCAACTTTCAGGTAATACCTCACACTTAGCTAGTTGCCAGAAAGCTACAAATGCTGTTATAATTGGACCCTAGCTTTGATTCTTTATATCTCTGTATTTAACTTAGAGTACCTGTAGAAGCCTGCAAACTAGGAAAAAGGTATTTGGTATTTAGGATGGAGGATGCCTTCAGTAACAAGGGTCAATAGAACACAGGTGACATTAAAGCAGGAATAACAACAGAATGATTTAATAAGAGTAAAGTATGTTACTACAATTTTAAATATATGTTGTTTTTGCTATTGTTGTTTTGCTATGTGGAAATATCATCAAACTGCCTTCTAAGCATCCATGCTTGTATCCACAAACAAATGTTGTCAGCTTTAAAATCCATTGCATTCATGAATTCACTGCTGCTATGGTTACATGCATTGTGTCTGCCTAAGACTTGGCCTGTCAAGTAGCTAGCCATGGATAGCATAAAAACTCATGGGACTGTATTCTTATCTGCTTAACTATTGGATGATATATTCTGGAAGAGGAGTAGTCACTATTTTCAGGTCTGTACCCACTACTGAGCACAGTAGGTTCCATGCGATGGTCCATGGGATGGTCCCATCCCCATAGTCACCCTGATGACAATAGTTAAACTGGGCGGATTAAAAGAAGAAAGAAAGAAAGAGAGAGAGAAAGAAAGAAAGAGAGAAAGGAGGAAAGAGAGAAAGAGAGAAAGAGAGAGAAAGAAAGGAAAAAGACATGACCTGTAGAGAGGCGTGCATGACTGAAAGGTGTGTGGGAGTTAAGAGTGATTAGGGGTGAGAATAATCAGTGTGAATTATACACGTGTATGAAATGGCCCAATAAGATTTAATTAATTACACATTAGTTACTCACATAACCATAGAAATTTCTACTCATTGTGGGCTATTTTATAAAGGAATCACGAAGAAAGTTGACACTATTTTAAATGTGATATGCTGTAAAATGTAAAATAATATCATTAATATTGACATTAAATTTGATTTAAGGATGCTATTTCTCACTCCATCAAGTTACAAACTAGGTTTGAATTAAGAGTTCAAATCACAAACAAGAATAAAACTTTATGTTGACATCATTACCTAGTAAAGTATGTTACTACAACTAATATATGAATTATAAATTTATAATCTCTGCTTTTTCAAATACATTCAGTAGCAACCCACTGTATGCAATCTTGATTAATTCACCTTGTTATATTATGTAGCAGCTTATAACTCTTTTAGACATTGGCGTGATTTCAGCTATTCAATTAAAAATGGGGTGTTTTATTAATGTAGTCAGCTGTTGATACAAACCATCTTGTACTTTTCATATTCAGCAAAAATGCAGCAAAACTCTTTCCATTAACTTCTTACTTAATAGCTAAAAATTGGAGCCTAATGTAATGTTTATAATACATAACCAATGATAAATATAGAATTCTAGTTTTCTGCCCAGTGAAGCCTTATGCTGGGATAAAGGCACATGTTCAAGTCTCTTCTGGAAGAGAAACGTTTGCTTTCCAGTTATATACTAGCTTGGAAAATGTCAGAAAAGTCATTTTCTTGTGTCTTCATCCTTTGAGAAAAACCTTGAAAACATGTCAGTACACACGTGCATGTGTGTGTGAGCATGCGCGTGCGCATACACACACACACACACATACACACAAGCAACTAACTTTCACATTGTTTTATTTTCCAAACATTAACTTAAGTAAGGAGCCATACCCTGAAGAACAAGTGGTAATTCCAAATGCTGCTCAAAGTTACCTGTGGCTATTTGACAAAATTCTAAAATTAATGTGAAGCATTGGACATAGAATCAGTAAGCTCAGGCTTTGCCACTAGAGGAGGCAGCACCTGAAGACTGAGTCACAACAATATCACTACCTCAGTCTCTGACTTGCCCGTGGTACTTTCCTGCTTTGTGGTTGTTGTTGCTTAAAGTTTTTACAATAATTTATGAATAAAAAATTATTATTATAATATAATTCATGGAATTATATTAATCAGAAGACGTGGCAGTGCTTTTAAGGATATCTTTATGAATATTTAGAGAATCACCTATGAAGAGCAGGCTTTGTATCTTATTAAGCAACCCATATAAGGGATGTTGACAAAAGTCATCAGCTTCAACTGTAAATTGCATAACAATATGCTAGAGTCTGTGTCCTTCATCCTGCCTGTTACTGTCTTCTCAGTAACCCAGGCAAGCTAAAATGATGGATTGTTCCTTAAATTTGAAAAATAAAGGAACGCAAAAAAGAATTAATTGATGTATAGCATGAGAAAAATCAGAATGGTAAAGGAGTCACACAGGCTAGAATGATAGACTTGGGACAAATGATAAGAAAACCGTGGCCCTCCAGTAAAGAAACTACACATGAACAAGGATTAAGGGCAATTGTCATGGACAAAGATCATCCCATGGAGGTTTTAATTAACCATAAGTTTTAAAAAAGTGATCACTGACAGAGGTCCTGAGTTCAATCCCAGCAACCACATGGTGGCTCACAACCATCTGTCATGAGATCTGATACCCTCTTCTGGCATGTCTGACGACACTTATAGTGTACTTGTATATGATAAATAAATAAGTCTTTTAAAAAAATAGAAGAAGTGAAAAAGCCAACATGGTAGCTAAAGGAGCTAAGAAAACCATGCTCAGTAGGTAGCTTGCCATCTTTGGGGGTAGAGAGAATGGTGATACTGACACTTGTACCTCAATAGCAGGGCCTGAGAATCTAAGTTGCATTCCTGAGCTAAAGTTTCTTCAGAGACAACATACTAGTGTTCTGCTGAGTTCCTTTGGGATCTTTAAAAGTGACTATCAAACCACCAAGTGAAAGCTCAAGTGAATGTCTAAGTTTTATCAAACTATAGTGGATTTGGTGCATCCATGGGGTAGTCAAAGGCTTCTCAATTGAGAAGTCATGTGGTACAGTCGGAATATGAACCTGGGGGGAGAATAGGTAAGAGTTTATAAATCAGACAGGAACCTGCACAGATTTGGAAAGAGATAGAACCTGGGGAATGAAATGGTAACTGTTTTTTTTTAAACCTTCACATTTTGCAAAATCATGATTTTCCCCATGCTGTTTCTACTTCTTTCCTCCCAATTCCCCCTACTGGAGAAACATGAGACATGACTGCTCAAAGACACAATGCCAATCCCACAATCCTCTTTTCACCTTGATATGAATATCTGACATGTGGGCTATCTAATATGCGACCCCTGTGGAAGGGTCTTTCAATCCCCAGAGGTTGAGACCCACAGGTTAAGAATCACTCTTCTCAGGGGTCGTGGTGGGGAACCAGAAAGAAGATAAAATTTGAAATGTAAATAAAGAAAATATCCAATTGAAAAAAAAAGAACCACTCTTCTATCTTGATGACTGTCTCTTTTGTATGGATAGTAATCCAAAACTCTCAGCTCAGTACGTGCATAAATACCGATGATACCAAGGCAAACTTAACCATCTCTGGGATCATTATTTCTAGATTACCAATTTTTTTCACAATCATCCCAATTTTCTGCTGTCTCTTTCTTTTGGATTTCTAGTAATATTCTCAGTGTCAAATTTATCTTAATTTCTCATCCTCACACTTGTTTCATTTAATCATTAATCTGAGATAATTTTCCTGATTTATAAACAGGCAAAGTATTACCCACCTCATCTTTCTGATGTTACATACAAAGATCAATGACACAAATAAACATTGCTTTTTTGCTAAGAGAAGACAATGGATGATCCACGTTATTCACCCCATGTACAAAATCTTGTGATTTATTACTTTTAAAACTCTTTTTGAGACTGTAAGTTGTCCTCCTCTGTCCTTCCTAAAACTCCAGATCTAATCCTAGATCAACAAGTCCCTCCCTTTCTCATTCTACATCTGGCTGCCAAACCCCAGTGAAAATAAATGCCTTGACAGCATGGCTTGGGGCCACTACAAACTCATAGTCTCCTACATCAGTATTAGTACTACACAGTAAGACTTCTAACTACCCATTGTCTACTTCCTCTTTCATATCCCACAATAATATTTTTGAGCCTTCATTACTTTGATGTTCTCCATCATTTTGAGCAAATGAACTCTATATCAGGGAAAGAATGCAGACCCTTTTGGAAGAATGTTTTTCCACTTCTGGATTCTTCCCATGAGGCACACTAAAACATAGCTTCCCCATGTATTGGGTATCTATGTGTTGTTTGGATCACATCTTCCTATTGGCACCTTAGTTAAAGCAGGCATATTTCAAGGATTTTATTTTTCTTCTTTGATTCTCATTTACTATATTCCCACATTTTAAGACTCTCTGATCCCAATCTGTGGTTCCCTGTCTCAATCACAAGTCCCACCTTGCAGATATTTCTGATGACTAAAATCAACAGGCAATGAGATTCTTGGCTTCACCCTCCTGATGCCTTTTCCTTTAAGGGTTTCCATGGTATCAGTGAGTTGATTCTCCTCCTTTATCTACCATATTAAAAACTCTGACTAGTACCCTCGGAGCTCCCAGGGTCTCAACCACCAACCAAGGACTGCACATGGAGGGGTCTGATTGTTCAGGCAGCATGTGTATAGTAGAGGATTGCAAAGTCGATCATCAATAGGAGGAGAGGACCTCGGCCCTGTGAAGGTTCTGTGCCCCAGTGTAGGGGAATGCCAGGGCCAGAAAGTGGGAGAGGGCTTGGGTGGCAGGCATGGGGAGGGGGGAGGCAACAGGGGTTTGTTTTTGTTGTTTTTGTTTGTTTCTTTGTTTTTTGGAGGGGAAACTGGGAATGGAGAAATTCGCATGTAAATAAAGAAAATATCTAAAATAAAAACAAAAAACAAAAAAAAAACCTCTGGTCCATTTGTAAGACATTAGCCACATTTAACAAGGATCCTCTAACATCTAAATTTCTAACCCTAGTTTTCCCCATATCTTTATAGCTAATGGATAATTGAAAAGAATTCAAATGAAACTTGTTTCTGGTGCCCTATATAGCATTTCAAACATATGCTGCAGCAAGCTGAATTGTAATCCTCCTAGTGTTAAATTTACATACCTTCTGCCTTCTCTGGCTTGGCAAACAGCACCACATTATACCCTCTCTTAAGCCCGAAGCTTATCTAATCCATTTGTAGAATCTTAACCATTTCTTTCCATATTATTTTTAAGTCTATTCTTTAATTATCTTCCTGTGATCACTGTTATATCCCTGGGCTTCATTGTATTTTCTTCAAAAACCCTTCTGCCAGAATTTGCTGGATGATACTAACCATCATGTTCCTGTTAGAGAGCCATCATGTTCAGCTGAAATTCTCTTCATATTTCCTATACCTCGACTTTAAACACAATTTGGTAGAAACTAATTTGTACTGTACTAAGCACTTACTATATAACAGTAATTTTTTGTTTCTTATAAATTCATCCTAAACATAATCTTCTAGACTAAAAATGAAATAGGAACAAATGGAGATGTCAAAGATTAGGAAATGTATTAAAGTCAGAATTCAAGAAAATACTTTAAAACATAACCAAAAAAAGCCTCATAATATTTGTTACAGAAATAACACAAAGCTGGCCTTGTGTCATGGTCCATATTTTATTTATTTTCTCAAAGGAAGCTGAGCTCCACAGGTTTAAAGGTATGTGCCAAACTCATATTTATACATTCAATTACCTTAAAATAGCTCAATCAAACCGAATTTTAGACATTTAGCAACTGCCAGCTGTGCACTCTTATAAAACTTCATGCTGCATCTTCTGACCACTAATAAAAGTTTTGCAATTACAATGTTCCAAAATAGTACAGTGTTTTCAAACACAGTGGAGTGGAGGCAGTGGAGTGCATGAGATTTAAATTATACTCTTGGTAGAAGCACTCAAGAATTTCTGCAGAGGACATTCCACAATACATAGGATATTTCAACAGAGTAGGTCTAGGTGGACACGAGATTTGGGGAACAAAACAGAGAGGAAGCAGCTGAGGCCAGCCGATGCAGCAAGGAGGCAGCTGCAGTAGATCTACCAGCAAAGATTCACAGCCACAAACTGTTTTAGAAATGGAGTTACTAGGTTTGCTAATTGGCTATGATTGGGAGTGCAAGAGAAGTCAAAGGATGAGACTGGCCCCCATCCTTTCCAGTGTTAACAACAGAAAGGTGGAAGAGCTGGGAAACCCAGAAGAGCTGTGTTAAGAGAAGATTCTCAGACACCGGGTACTTACTTCACTGTGAAAAAGATCTTTGTTGGTGGTATTAAAGAAGACACTGAAGAACATCACCTTTGAGATTATTTTGAGCAGTTTGGGAAAATTGAAGTGTAGAAATTATGACTGAAAGAGACAGTGGAAAAAAGAAGGGGTTTGCTTTTGTCACCTTTGATGACCATAACTCTTTGGATAAGATTGTCATTCAGAAATACTATACTGTGAATGGCCACAACTTTGAAGTAAGAAGACGTCTGTCAAAGTAAGAGATGTCTAGTGCTTAGTCCAGCCAGAGACGTTAAAGTGTTTCTGGAAAGTTTGTTGGTGGTTGTGAAGGCTTTTTTGGTGCAGTGACAGTTTTAGTCAAGGAGGAAACTTCTGTGGTTATCGTGGTGGCTTTGGTGGCAGCCGTGGTGGTGGATATGGCAGTGAGAATGGCTATAATGGGTTTGGCAATGATGGTGGGTATGGAGAAGGTGGCCCTGGCTACTCTGGAGGAAGCAGAGGTATGGAAGTAGTGGTCGGCAGGGTTATGAAAACCAGGCAGTGGCTTTGGTGGGAGTGGCAGCTATTACAGCTGTACCACACAGGAAGTGGAGGCAGTTATGGCAGTCTTGGAAGGTACAATGATTTTTGGCAATTGCAATATCAGTTTTTAGAGTTTGGACCCATGAAGGGAGGGAACTTTGAAGTCAGGAGCTCTGGCGCTTATGGTGCTGGAGGCCAGAACTTTGCTAAACCAAGAAACCAAGGTGGATATGGAGGTTCCAACAGTAGCAGCAGCAGCTCTGGCAATGATTGGAGGTTATAATTACACCCAGCAACCAAAATTTAGAGTAGAGTTGAGCCAGAGAAGTAACAGAGAAACTACAGGTTACAGCAGATTTGGGAACTCAGTGGTGGCAGGCCTAGCTGCTACAGAGAAGACACGTCTTTACACAGTGCTCATGTGTGTGGGCGAAAGCTCCGGGACTGTTACCTGTGACTTACTGTACAACAGGTTAGTTTAGTCTCTGCTCTGTGGAAAGTGTAAAGCAAATCAAGGGTTTTACTGTAACCCTTTTTACCTATGGTGATGATTGCTGAATGTAATAGTCTGATCATGGTGTTCAATAAATGTTCCTTTAAAAGGGAGAGAGAGAGAGAGAGAGAGAGAGAGAGAGAGAGAGAGAGGGAGAGAGCGCTAAAAGAGAAGACAGAAACATCTTCTTACTGAAATTGTTAAGTATTACAGAAAATAAAAAGAGATGTATTGGGGCAAGTCAGATGGAAATACTGTTGAAAATGGTATTTGTCCATTACAATTAATAGTTTTAGCTGTACTTCTGGTCTTGTCACAGAATATACTAGTCCTAACACCTGTTTAATATGTGAAATATACTAAAATAAAAAGAAGTTGTCCCCGTGAGACAGGAGAGGTTCAGGAAAGGGTACCTGGAAGGCGTAGAGCATGGAAATGAGGAAGAGTGGGGTAATTCTACTTCAACTGAGACATCAGAAAAAGGAAAGAAAGAAAGAAAATCATGCCTTTCCTCTTTTCGCCTAATAGGCTAACATGGTCTGGTCTACTTTCTTTCTTTATAAAGAAGACCCCTTTAAAAACATCAAGTTTTCCCCCTGCTGTTTGTTGTAATTCTAAAATGTATCATTGTTCCTGAATAAATCTACTTTCAGCACCTTCCCCAAACCATCACCAACAGCAGACCACAGCAGACCTAAGTAAATGATACCATCACCCAGCCTTGCATTGAGTGCCCTCTTTCCCACTATTGGCAGAGTTTTCTTTGGTCTTGCCTTCATCCTACACCTGTAAATTCCTTATGTTTAACTCCCCTTTCAACATACCATTCTATTCTTGTGATTTTATTGAAACAATTCATGAAAGATTCTCATATTGGCAGATTCGGGGGGACAACAATATTAAATAGATGGATTTGTTGTGCTATTGAATTTGCTTCTCTCCTCAATGTTTCAGTGCCACCATTGTCTTGGGTCTTGACCTATATATTGTTTGTTTCCCCAGTCTCAGATTCTTTTGTAATTTATTTTCTTCTACTAATGTTTAAGAATTGATCATTTTACTTGGCCCATTTCTTCCTTCCTTCCTTCCTTCCTTCCTTCCTTCCTTCCTTCCTTCCTTCCTTTCTTTCTTTCTTTCTTTCTTTCTTTCTTTCTTTCTCTTTTTTTTTTTGTTTTTGTTTTAGTTTTTTTCGAGACAGGGTTTCTCTGTATAGCCCTGCCTGTCCTGGAACTCACTGTGTAGACCAGGCTGGCCTCAAACTCAGAAATCTGCCTACCTCTGCCTCCCAAGTGCTGGGATTAAAGGCATGCGCCACCACCGCCCAGGATTTCTTCCTTTCAAATCAGGATTTCTTGTGCTTGCATTTTCCTCTTACTAGATGCCATATGCCATGGCCACTACCTTTCAATACTTCCAAACCTTGTCTCCCACTTCGGTATTTTTCTACATAGACTCAGGCTCCATTCATTGAGGATTTGCCTATGGTTTTATACTTCACTGTCCCAAGTTGTTGTCTTGTTTACTCACTCTTAGTAAACATCCACTTGTTCATCTCTACTAGAAAAAACCTTGCAAGGGAAATAAATAAAATCATGCCATTGACTTCTATGAATATAAAATAACAAAAACAAAATAACAAAAAAATCACTGTTTTGAAAGTAATATCAATAGCTTTCTTATGTATATATTTGCATATATATTCATATACTCATATACACACACTATTTGTCATTCGTTTCTTATCTACATACATACTACATTTCTTACCTGAGTTGTAATTCCTCCAAGTACAAATTTTCCTTTATTTATATCTCTTCTCACAGCCAGGGACACCTCATGCATCATCATTCCTCTACTTTGCTTCACAAGCAAAGAAAAATATGGAAATTGAGGAGCAGGGTCAGGCTCTTGGACAGTCATCCTTGACGTCTTTTCCACTCATAGCTGAGTGATGGTCTCATTCCGCTCAACCACCCTGTTGTTATGTACAGCAGTGAGAACATGTTAACAGCATGCTGATACATATGGGTGTTTCTTCCTTTAGAAAGATTCAAAGATGACAGATTGTCTTATGGGCATAAGGCAGATTGTATCAGGAGTATTCAGTATGCTGCCTGTCACACAGATATGAGGAGAATACAGTCTTGTGTATATAATGTATCCATATATGTGTTCATGTACCTTCGTGTAAGTGCTTCTGTTTTACACTTACTTGGAATGGAAATTCTCTTTTAAACAGTAGCAAACCTGTTTGAGAATACTGGCATATCAGGTGGGGTATTGTGCTGTTGGGTATGTTAGTGGGAAAAGTATAGGCTTGGGGAACAGGAACATGCACACTTTACTACTGTTGATTCTGCAATGTTAGAAAAGATTATTTAAGCTCTGATTGTCAGTATCTTTACATACAAAATGAGCAATTTATCACTGTATTGAGTCACTGCATGAGATAATGAAACAAAATACAGAGCATGAGAATCACAAGATGAGTCCTGAAAGAAAGAGTTCATCTGACTAATTCTGGCAACTTCTCTAGAAGGTGCATCTGGCTGTCCCTGGAGACCATCAGATGGGGTGGGACAACTGGGAGAGAAAAAGGGACAGATGAGCAAATTCTCTGCAGGCTCTGAGTAGAAGTCTGTGTGACAAAGGAGGCACAAAAGACTGCTGGTGTCCTCACCTGCTACTGCTCTATTCTCCTTTTTCTCTGCCCCTCTGACCTTGCCTCTTCTTTTGTTGAATTATGGCATGTTTATTTTTGACTGGATATGTTGTGCTGTGTTACACTAAGAAGTACATACAAAATGGAAATGGTCTTCTCAAAAATTTCTATGAATCCATCTTTGCTTTTACTTAAATGCTGATTTATGAAAAATCAGGATGAGTCTTTTAAATTTGCTGCAACTCATTACTTAGGTATGTTTACGGAGAGAGTGTCTGGAATTTAGGGTAGCCTGTATGCAGCCCACCTACAAGAAGCAATTAGGTCTATTCAATCAAAGACAGAGAGTGTTGTATATAATGATTATTACTGTAAAAAAAATATGTGCTAGTTTGTTGGCGCTCACTGTGCTGGTTTGGAAGTTTGTTGGCGCTCACTGTGCTGGTTTGGAAGTTTGTTGGCGCTCACTGTGCTGGTTTGGAACATCTGAGGAATGCATAGCTATCTGACACTAGGAACAGAGCGTTAGTAGATGGAACTATAGTTCAGGCTCAGCTAAATGATCCTTCTCTGCCAAATGGGCCTCTGTGGAAGAGAGACAGGTACACTGTAAAAGTATTTCTACAAAGTGAAATATTGCTATGTATTTATCAAATGCTTCAGGAATATTTACTTTTTCTTTCATAGTAAGTTTATCTAATTTTTTTTAAAACATTGAGATTTGTGATTGGGAAAAAGAAATAAATAAGGGTATATAAATTAGGGGTAGTTTTACTTTTATTTATTTTCTCTTTAATTTATTGAAGTTTATGTGCATGAGTATTTGGCTTGCATGCATGTCTGTGTACCATGTACATGCCTGGTGCCCATGGAGGTGAGAGCAGGGTGTCAGATCCCTTTATGGGTACTGGTGAGTTGCATGTACTGCTTGGAATTGAATACAGGTCCTCTGCATAATCAAGAAGTGCTTTTAATCACTGAGCCATTCAGCTAGATGGTTGTTTTAATTTTTATTGGATCTTATTAATAAGACCTAATGATTTTTGAAGGGGTTCTATAATTCACACACACATTATATACATTTCTTGTGCCTTCATTTCTTTGGTATCAGAGATATATTGGTTAATGAATTATCTACAAAGATCTTATTTAGAGCATTACATAAAGTGAGTGAAAAGACTTAGGGCAAGGATCTACATAATTGTAAGACTAACTGGAGTGATTGGAGTCCTGCATTAAAAGGAAGCCTGGTCATCACACAGATTCTTTATAAACATTAATTGAATGAGGGGACAGCAGACTCATATTTGAATGTGTGCAGGAAGTCCATGGAGCTTCCCTTTGCCTATTATAATGAGAAGTGTTAGCTATCATAACCACAATAGTATTGCTGTGCCTTGTTAGCACATTGTAGTTGAAACTTTATGATGTTTTTAACTCAGAAGAGAAAACACAGTTTTTCTTTATGCCAACTACAGGAATAACTAAAGTTAATTATGAACAATTTTCATATCTAAATTTGCTGGCTTAGTAAAGGGATGCTTATTATACTGGTTTCAAATACAAACAAACTGGTTTCAAATCTAGAAAACAAGAGAATTAACATGTTTTTACCAAGATCAACCCAACTTGAGAGAAGAGAATTTGTGGATAGTATTAAATTTGTGGATAGTATTAAATTGATTCTAAAGTAAAATCAATTTACTCTTTAGCTTGCTTTGGTCAATAGTGGAAACCATTTCTCAAAAGACATCCATTCTCTATTAGCAGTACTAAGAAAAGACAGCTCCCCTTCTCCCCTTCTCACCCTACCGCTTGCAAAGCCATCCCTCCAGCTGTTATTTTGTATTTATTTTGCAATGTTTATTATGACAATCGAAGACGTTCATGTCTTAGAGATACATGAGGGTGTTTCTTTATAGTCAGACAGCTTCTTGAGATGAAGAAAGTTTTCTTTGGAAATGGGATAAGCTTCATAAACACCAGAAAAACTGGGTGTGTCTGGCTTCCTCCAGTGTGTCCCTATTACCCCTCATTTCCTTTCATTATGAGGATTCTGTTTCATTCTTTCCTTGTTGTTTGTGTTTTTAGTACTGGAAGTTTCATACAATTCATGTTAGCTTGCACAGGAAGTGGGAGAAAACCATGGCTGGGTGGATAGTAGACTAGACACATTTGCTTATGAGTCTGGCTGGCATCAGAGCTGAGACAGGAGGAGATGAACTTTCTCATGACAACCAGGATGGAGAACATTTGGCTGGATGTTGACAGGAACATTGATGTTTCTCAAAGGAAACTTAGGCCAGGAGAACATGGAGGCCACAGATGTCCATCTCTGCTTGTGAACCAAGTTGGATGGAGATATTTGTGGATGAAAGATTCTCTTACCCTTTTTTTTTCACTGATTTAAGTTTTATTGCATTATGATGAGAAAAGATACATGATTTCAATTTATCTAAATTTATAACATTTAAAAACATATTTTAAATAAATAGAATTAAATCACATTCTTGTTTCCCTTTTGCATCCCAACTCCTCCCAGAGACTCCCCCTTCAATACCTATAATACCTTTTTTGGTCATATTCTTTAAAATTTATAAAATATTATAACAATAAAAATGAGTATCATAAAAGTTGTTCAATATAAAATAACAATCAATTTAACAGTCTTATATAGATGTTTGTCTACAGCAATACTGAAAATACATACATTTTTCTTAATATAAATTTTAAATAACTCCAAACATATTAACTGTATATTTTAAAATAATATATCACTACTAGTATTTTTTAAATGAACATAAATATAGAAAGTCTTTTTGTTTGTTTGTTTGTTTTGTATTTAGTAGAGCTTAAAGTCTGGCTCTTATTGTGGTACAAGCCCAAATAAGAGCAATTTTTAGACATTGGATTTCATTGTAATAAGGCTGTATTTCAATGACCCTCACATCACCAAAGAATTTTACCTCCATCGTAGCTAAGCTGAGAGTTGGCAGTTCTGCTGTGCCAAAGAATGAATTGTAGCCACGATTTTTGGATACAGACTTCCTGCTATGGTCAAAGCTATTTGACTTGAGTGAGTGAATTTATTCTTGGTCCACAGAGAACAGGTTACATTCATTTAAAAAATGGTGACTGTATTAAGATGGTCTATCCATAAAGTCATTCACCAACTGTTTCAATGAACAATGGTTGTGCTTGGAGGGTGGCACAAACATTAGGTGAGGGTAAGAATCTGTTTCATTGGCTGTGATAATTTGGAAAAGCATTCATCTCAGAGAAAGAGTAACTTATAAAGGCCTCTTCTTCAAACTTGATACAATAGTTACAAATGTCAAGCAAAGCATTAATGTCTCACTCTTTGTTGTTCGGTTACAAGCCACCTCCCTAGTTAATTGTCTACCTTTCTTTTGGCTGTATAAATACTTTTGAAATATGTAAGCTGTTCTGAAAACCATAGTATAGTGTAAAAACATGAAATAAGCAATACCACTAATAGAGAGGCTGAGATAGGAGAAGCAAGATTTCAAGACCATTATGTTGTACACAGAAAGACACTGTCATGTACAAACAAACAGAAAGTGTATATGGATTGTACAGTATTGGACCTATTTCTCCAGTTACCAAATTAGAGAGTCCATTGGATGATAGTCAACAAATTTCTAATTCCTCATATTTTTGGATTTCAATTGATTAGGATATGTTGATAATATTAATTTTCATATTAAGATATTAAGAAAAAGTAATTGTGACTTCCTGTTGTTTTTGTTGTAAGAGATAGGATTAGGTTTGTGTGGGTTTGTTTAAAGATTACCTTCTTGCTTCTTCTAGAGTGTAGTTTTGCTCCTTATGTTGGTGTTTTCCATCTGTTATCCTTTGTAGAGATGGATTTGTGGAAAGATGTTGTATAAATTTTGTTTTGTCATGGAATATCTTGTTTTTGCCATCTATGGTGATTGAAAGTTTTGTTGGGTATAGTAGCCTGAGCTGGCATTTGTGTTCTCGTAGGGTATGTATGACATCTGCCCAGGATCTTCTAGCTTTCATCATCTCAGGTGAGAAGTCTGGTGTAATTCTGATAGGCCTGCCTTTATATGTTACTTGACCCTTCTCTTTTACTGCACTTTTTTATGCATTGCAGACTAGAACAATGTCAAACTGTAAAGACAGACAGAGGAAGCTCAGCCAAGTGTTCATTTCCTTCCCTTGACTACCTCAGGCCCATTTTGGTAATTGATGTTGATGAGCATTTATTTCAACAACCATTTTACAATAAAAGCAGCACTATCGCTGGCCTCGGAAGGCTGTTCTCCTCAATCCACTTTGGCCGAGTTCCTCAGGGTGTGCTCAGTTTTCCTCAGGAGAAATCTTTGAAGGGCAGTCTGGGGAGGGATACTTTCTGAAGTGTTTCAACTCATTTGTAACATAATGTTTGTTTCTTTTGTTTCCAATGGGCAGAAGGAAAGGCAGCACTGACACTTTTTCTTTGAGGAACTGTTAAGTATCTCACTCCTAGGAAGAGTTCCCTTGACAGACAAGTATCTGTGGCTAGCTGCCATAACTGACAACTCCGTTGGATGTTCAAGGTGGATTTTACTTTAGTTTTTGGTCATTTGAAACACTGCTGTATGGTGGCCTTGATTTTTTTTTGTCCAGTCTGGGAACTCATTCATGATTATTACAGAGACACTCTCTTTGAAATTGATCATTAAAGAACCCTTGTTTTATATGAATTTAAATGAATATATATATATATATATACATATATATATATGTATATCTCTTTTTTTTGGTAGGTGGTAGTTAGATTCCAAAACTTTACTTTAAACAAATGAAACAAATAACCAGCTTGAAAAGCAATAGTGTGTTTTAATTTTATTTGCATTAAGTGAAAAGCATTAATATTTATTCTGAATACCAGGTATGATATGTAACTTATTACAAAATAACATAAGCCTTTAACCTCCACTGCAAAACTTGATATCTCTTTTTAGAACATTCAGATGTAGTCTAATAGCTTTACTGAGTGGGTGTCACAACACTCTGAGTAATTTGCCATTCTTTAAGTATGAAAGAATCTATGCTGCCATCAGCTTGGCTTATTTACATGACGCCTTTCTGATGGATGGAAAGTGTGTCTATTGACTTGTTTTATTTTTATGTTTCAAACTGAGCACCCTAAATATGGACTAAATGCTCCTGGTTAAAACGACTTTACTTTATAACGTATCAATTCCTAATTATATCTTATTAATTTAGTCTTTATATGTTATTTAATTGCCTGTTTTTTGGAAAGGGGTAATGAAAAGGTGTAGGCATGGAAAAAAATTAAGGCCTTTAAAAATGCTTGTGAGCAAACAATCTGTTCTAAGCATCATGGATCTGATGATGTAAATGTGGAGTATCTCTAATATCTAGAGATCCTAAACAAATGTATTCTAAAATAATTTCCTCCTTTCTTTAAAATGTTTAAAATTACTTCTTTCCTTTTGTATCCTATAAGATGTTCTGTATACACAACTCACACATTTTCTTTACCCCTTCATGTGTACATAAGAAGCTGTGAATATTCTTTTAACATTCCACAGTCAACAAGGTAATATGCTGACTATGTGTAATAATTCCCTCTTCTCTCACTTCACTGTAAAAACTCCAGCATTAAAAGGAAATCTGGTAATCAAGAACAACTTGAAGCTGACTCACCTCCACCAACTGCCCCTGCTTGTTCATGTCCTTTAGAGTCATAAGTTACACCCATCGCTGCTTTGGACAAGACTGAAATATATCTTGCCAGGCATTTGAAATCTTCCTCCTTCCTCCTCCTCCTCCTCCTTCTCCTCCTCCTCCTCCTCTTTTTCCTCCTCCTCGTCGTCTTCCTCCTCCTCCTCTTCCTCCTCCTCCTCCTCCTCCTCCTCCTCTTCTTCCTCGTTGTCGTCATCGTC
>NW_022196902.1:22192056-22204461 GCF_008632895.1 Mastomys coucha
CTCCTCCTCCTCCTCCTCCTCCTTGTCTTTCTCCTCCTCCTCTTCCTTCTTCTTTCTTCTTCAGAGACTTTAAGGTACTGAGGTCAGGGGTTGGCAGCTTGGGACCAAGCAGTTCTGGGATGGTCACATCTGGTAACACTATATCAGTGATTCACAAAGGACTCCAGTTCAAGCATCAATAATTAGTAGAGTTTATTTTATTGTCTTTGGGTAACATAATTTTTACAGTTCTTCTCATGATGCTTGTGATGCAGCTCCAATGCTGGTAGCTACAGAGAACCAGAGGTATTTGGGGTGCTCATCTCAAGCATTAGCACTTCCATTCACTCACTTTCTGGAAGGTTCTGAATACTATTCTCTAAGAATAAAATCCCCAGTGAGGAAGTGTTATTGTGAGGAATGGAGAAGGAAAAGCACTCTGTTCAATATCAAAAGCCAAAAATTTCCTGATATTTACCAACTCTCCATCTTTATCAATAAAATTTTAATCTCTTGTAGTCTCTCTTGATTATCTGGTTGATTTTGTGTATGTTAGTGTATGTGTGAGTGTGTGTAAGTATATGTGTGTGAGTGTAGAGTTTGTGTGTAAGTGTATGTGTGTCTGTGTGTGAGTGTGTGTGTGTGAGTGTGTGAGTGTGTGTGTGAGTGTGTGTGAGTGTGTGTGTGTGTGTGAGTATGTGTGTGTGTGAGTGTGTGTGTGAGTGTGTGAGTGTGTGTGAGTGTGTGAGTGTGTGTGTGTGTGAGTGTGTGTGTGTGTGTGTGTGTGAGTGTGTGTGTGTGTGTTGAATGCCATAGAGTACATGTGGAAGTCAGAGAACAACTTTCCTGAGTGTGTCTTCTCCTTCCTCTGTGTGGGTTTATGGGGTCAAACTTACATTATCAGGCTCAGTGGGAAGCACCTTTATCTGTCAAGTCAATCTTAACATCTCCAACTTTGGGCAATATTTCATTGCACACAATTCCAGATACTGAAGTTGTTTATGTGCCAGGTTATTTTATGGTTGTATAAATTTGTCTGCTGAAATGCTATGCTGTTAGTATACTAGAAAATGGGATATTTGTACTAGGCAGGTGTCTCTAATCCCTGTATCATAGTGGCTAGGAATAAAAGTCATTGCTACTTTGGAATTTCTCTTTCACTCCCATCTGTGCCTCTTTCCTTTCTTCCACCCTAACCATTCTCCCCATCATCATTTCTTTCTTTGTTACATGAACTACACGAGCAAGAAAAGGTATGCAAACATTAGAACATGTGAACTCAGTGTTGGAATGTGGCTGAAGACAGCAAGGCATCATTTGAGGTTGATTTGCTTGTTCCAACACTGAAGATGCATTTCTGCATTTCTACATATCTGTATGAGGACTAAGGGAAAGATTACTTGTTGGCTATCATTGTGTGAGCAAATAGAGGACAACTGAACTGAGATCTATTCCAGAGGCGTAAAGGTCTACAAAATCCCAAGGCAATATGGGTATTCAGACATGCTGATGTCTTTTGGACTGATGTTTGGTTTTCTCCAATGGCACATGATGCTCATTCTCCTTTTTATTCCTCTTAATGCTTAATTCATTCATTTACTATACCATAACACTGGGAGCCTTGTGCTAGGTTCTGGTTTAGGGGTAAGTCTTCTCCTGCGACAACCCTCTAATAGAACTTCTTGATCCTCTTCATGAGGTAGATTCTTAGATCATTACATGTTATAGTCAAGCTTGCAACTAAAATTCAATGACGTTAAAAGATAATGGTGAATGGAGGCCAGAGCTAGGTATAACTTCCAGGCTTACTGCATATGGTCTAGTGATTGTTGGATACTTTTCTGTGGCTCAAGTCTATCATAGAGATGGATAGCACTAACTTCTTTAGAGGGATTTTCCACAGAATTGTATGATACAACTTACTGAGAACATTACTGAACATAAAAGAGATGTTTTATTCTCTTTTTCTTTTAGGTGCTTCTTTCTCTTTTTCTAAAAATTGAAAAAAAGACAATGAAATAAAACAATAATCTGTTAAAATAGTGAGAATAGTTATCATTATTTTTTTTACTTTTTTATTAAACTAGTAAAATTCATTTTAAAATATACAACTCAGTATTGACATTTTTAAGTCATTAAATGTCTCTTAAATATACATGATATCTTCTGATGCTAAAAGTAATATGCACTCAACCAGTTTTTAAAATCTATTTGGAACACTAAACATGATAGAAGTAGAAAAAAATCTCTTATGAAGTCCTCTATGAAAGGAAATTGTGACAGGTTCCTAACTAGACAGAAACCATTCCATTTCCATGGGAGAATATGCAGTGTAACTGTGACTTCATAGAATGAATTGCGTAGTGTTCCTTCTGTTTCTATTTTGTAGAATAGTTTGAAGAGTATTGGTATTGGGTCTTCCTAAAAAGTCTGATAGATTTCTGCACTAAACCCATGTGGTCCTGGGCTTTTTTGGGTTGGGAGACTTTTTAATGACTGCTTCTATTTCTTTAGGGTTATGGGGCAGTTTAGGTGATTTATATGATCCTGATTTAACTTAGATATATAGTATCTGTCTAGAAAATGTCCATTTCATCCAGATTTTCCACTTTTGTTGAATATAAGCTTTTGTAGTAGGATCTGATTTTTTTTTAAAACTTTCTCAGTTTCTGTTGTTATATCTCCCCTTCCATTTCTGATTTTGTTAATTTGTGTCTCTGTGCCCTCTGGTTAGGCTGGCTAAGGGTTTATCTATCTTGTTGATTTTTTTCAAAGAACCAGCTCTGGTTTTGTTGATTCTTTGTATAGTTCTTTTTGTTTCTACTTGGTTGGTTTCAGTACTGACTTTATTTCCTGCCATCTACTCCTCTTGGATGTATTTGATTCTTTTTGTTCTAGTCCTTTTGGGTGTGCTGTTAAGCTGGTAGTGTATGCTCTTTCCAGTTTCTTTTTGGAGGCACTCAGAGTTGAGTTTTCCTCTTAGCGCTGCTTTCATTGTGTCCCATAAGTTTGAGTATGGTATGCCTTCATTTTCATTAAATTTTAAAAAGTCTTTAATTCCTTTCTTTATTTCTTCCTTGACCAAGTTATCATTGAATATGGTCTTGTTCAGGTGCCATGTGTATGTGGGCTTTCTGCTGTTTTTGTTGCCATTGAAGACTAGCCTTAGTCCATGGTGGAATGATAGGATGCATGGGATTATTTCAGTCTTCTTGACTCTGTTCAGGCTTATTTTGTGATGGATTATATGGTCAATTTTGGAGAAGGTACCATGAGGTGCTGAGAAGAAGGTATATTCTTTTGTTTTAGGATAAATTGTTCTACAGATATCTGTTAAATCCATTTGGACCATAATTTCTGTTAGTTTCAATGTGTCTCTGTTTCGTTTGTGTTTCCATTATCTGTCAATTGATGAGAGTGGGGTGTTGAATTCTCCCACTATTATTGTGTGAAGTGCAATGTGTGCTTTGAGCTTTAGAAAAGTTTCTTGTAGACTTTTTCTTTGATGAGTATAAATTTTCCTTCTTTATCCTTTTTGATAACTTTTGTTTGATTTTATTCGATATTAGAATGGCTACTCCAGCTTGTTTCTTGGGACCATTTGCTTGGAAAATTGTTTTTCAGCCCTTTACTCTGAGGTAGGGTCTGTCTTTGACACTGACATGTGTTTCCTGCATGCAGCAAAATGCTGGGTCCTATTTACATATCCAGTCTGTTTTTCTATGTCTTTTTATTGGGGAATTGAGTCCATTGATATGAAAAGATATTAAGGAATATAGATTGTTGCTTCCTGTTATTTTTGATGTTATTTCTATGTTTGTGTGCCTATCTTCTTTAGGGTTTATTGAAAGAAGATTACTTTCTTGCTTTTTCTAGGGTATAGTTTCCCTCCTTGTGTTGAATTTTCCATTTATTATCCTTTGTAGTGCTGGACTTGTGGAAAGATATTGTGTAAATTTGGTTTTGCCCTGGAATATCTTGTTTTCTCTATCTATGGTAATTGAGAGTTTTGTTGGGTATAGTAGCCTGGGCTGGCATTTGTGCTCTCTTAGAGTCTGTTTAACATCTGCCCAGGATCTTCTAGTTTTTGTAGTCTCTAGTGTGAAGTCTCATGTAATTCTGATAGGTCTGCCTTTATATGTTACTTTTTTATATATACCTTTTTTATATACATTTTTCCCTTACTGTGTTTAATATTCTTTCTTTGTGTTGTGCATTTAGTGTTTTGACTATTATGTGATGGGAGGAATTTATTTTCTTGTCCAATTTATTTGGAGTTCTGTAAGCCTCTTATATGTTTATGGTATCTCTTTCTTTAGGTTAGGGAAGTTTTCTTCTATAATTTTGTTGAAGATATTTACTGGCCCATTACATTGAGAGTTTTCACTCTCTTCTATACCTATTATCCTTACTGTTCATCTTCTCATTGCGTCCTGGATTTCCTGTTATGTTTTGAGTTAAGAACTTTTTGCTTTTTGCATTTTCTTTGATTATTGTATCAATGTTCTCTATGGTATCTTCTGTAACTGGGATTCTCTCTTCTATCTCTTGTATTCTGTTGGTAATTCTTGCACCTATGACTCCTGATCTGTCCTAGGTTTTCTACCTCCAGGGTTATCTCCCTTTGTGATTTCTTTATTGTTTCTTTTTCCCTTTTTAGATCCTGGAAGATTTTGTTCAATTCTTTCACCTGTTTGGTTGTGTTTTCCTGTAGTTCTTTAAGGGATTTTTGTGTTTCCTCTTTAAGGGTTTCTAGCTGTTTATCTGTGTCCTCCTGTATTTCATTAAGGGAGTTACTTATGTCCTTCTTAAAGTCCTCTATCATCATCATGAGAAGTGATTTTAAATCAGAGTTCTGCCGTTCTGATGTGTTGGGGTATCCAAGACTTGCTGTATTGGGAGAACTGGTTTCTGATGATGCCAAGTAACCTTGGTTTCTGTTGCTTATGTTCTTGCCCTTGCCTCTAGCCATCTAGTTATCTGTGGTGTTAACTGATCTTGCTGTTTCTGACTGTGGCTTGTCCCTCCTGCAAGCCGGTGTGTCAGTACTCCTGGGAGACCAGTTCTCTCTGGGAGGAATTTAGGTATGGAGAGCTGTGGCACAGGGTCAGCTTGAGGGGTGATCAGATGGAAACTGGAAGTATCCTGTCCCAGGCTGTTCCTTGGTTTTGTGTCCTGACAGCTCTGGACAGATCCCTCTTGGGCCAGTAATTTGAGCAGAAGTGGTGGTCTTACCTGTGCTTGTGTGTGTTTTGGCACTCCTGGGAGACCAGCTCTCTCCCAATGATATTTGTGTATGGAGCACTGTGTCACAGGATCAGCTTCAGGCACAGATGCAAACTGGAAGGATCCTGTCCCAGGCTGCTCCTCAGTTCCTGTGTCCTGAGGTCTCTGGGGCAGTCCCTTGCAGCAGAAGTGGTGGTCTTACCTGTGCTCACAGATGTGTCCACACTCCTGGGAGACCAGCTCTCTCCCAATGGTATTTGTGTATGGAGTGCTGTGGCACAGGATCAGCTACTGGTGCAGATGGAAATCAGGTATCATTGTTTATAATGGAATGTTTTTTTCTGAGTTACTATTGAAGGCTCAGTGACAGATGGGGCATTTATTATGTCACTCTCTTTGGAATTCATGGCATATCATGGAAGAAGTATGGGCAGAATCCAGGGGCTGATGAAAGGATCAGGGTTATGGAGAACTAAATTCTAGGTACTCTGGAATTCATAGCAGTTGTGATTGCCTGAATAAGATCTGCAAGAGATTAGCTTTACCAACAACTTTTCACTGGGGAAGGGGAGATCATGACATTCCATTCTTCCTGAGGATTTATAACCTGTCAATGGGGCCAAGAACGTAAGTTTTCTGTAATGGTATAGCTACTGGTCAAGATGTCCATGGACCTGTAAACCAGCCCTCACCCAAGCTGCTGTGAGTAACCTTAACAAATATCAGTAGGTCACAAAACAAAATAAAACAAAACAAACAAGAACAAAACAGAAGGACATAAAAGTAAAAGGGGACCCACTTCCAAGAAAGAAGAAGAAGAGAAGGGGGAGAAGGAGGAAAAGGAAGACGAATGGGAGATCATCATGAGTAGGAGATGGATAAGAACAGGTCTTGAATATGATCAAGATATCTTATGTACACATGTGAAAATGTATGGGCATGTAAGGAAACCTAGTATAATAGCATAGCTAATATATGCTAGAAAAGAATCAAAATGGGATTTCTCAATTGGTCTGACCATCAGCTTTAATTAACTTTTTAGTGGAAGATGAATTTCACACATACTCCCTCAGCATGGGAAAAGTTACACCTCATAACAAAATTGCCCAAGAAAGAATTCTTTCTCCCTTAATTTGCTTAAAAACAGTTGCAGGAATAAGAAAAGATTTAGTCAGTCATTTTGCTATTGAAATACATCTCCAAGCTGAGGGGTTTGCAGCCCCTTAGGACTAACAACAATATGAACTAAGTAGTACCCTCAGAGCTCCCAGGGTCTCAACCACCAACCAAGGACTGCACATGGAGGGGTCTGATTGTTCTGGCAGCATGTGTATAGTAGAGGATTGCAAATCTGATCAGCAATAGGAGGAGAGGACCTCAGCCCTGTCCTGTGAAGGTTCTGTGCCCCAGTGTAGGGGAATGCCAGGGCCAGAAAGTGGGAGAGGGCGGGGTGGCAGGCATGGGGAAGTGGGAGGCAACAGGGGTTTGTTTTTGTTGTTTTTGTTTGTTTCTTTGTTTTTTGGAGGGAAAACTGGGAATGGAGAAATTTACATGTAAATAAAGAAAATATCAAAAAAAAAGAAAAAAGAAATACATCTCCAAAAGATATGAAATATCTATGTGGCTACTTAAAAAAATGTGCATATTCTCGAGAATAAACATTTCTTGCTTTAAAGATCAAAGGCAAGTAGTAAATTGGTATTCATCCTTGAGTGACTACTGGTCTTCTTTCACGATTCTTGAATTTATATTTATTTCTTGAAATCATTATACAGTCTACTTGCTGAGATCTGTGTGTTCATCAAGAAATAAAATTGATTTACCTGTTTGACTTGTGTGTTACCATTTGTGTGTGATGTTTACTTCTTTATAGAATAATTGTTTTTATACTGAGTCATGATCTTTTTATTCTCATTGCATTTTTGCTAGAAAGAACAGAGACTGTGAAAGGCCACACAGCTTGTCCAGGCTTCCTTAAATTATAACCTAGTGAACAGCAGAATTCAGGCATGAACATTGCCTGTCTAAGTAGAGATACTGCATATTCTCCATGTTTTATTCCATTCATTTTGTGAGGACCAGCTCTATTCTTGGCAGTAGCTATTGTATACACCTTTTCCCCCCTCTGTCATTCATTTTAGTGTTTGAATAACGCTAATATTAGCTAGGGTGAGTCAGTAACATTGGAGCAGTAGAGTTAGGTCTGCCTCATCTTATGCATTTCCACTTTTCTGAGAAACAAAGTTTGGATCATTTCCAAAAGACATGGTCACCAGTAAAATTCACTAGGAGCATCACCACAATGTGGAAAAAAATGCCAAATGTCCTCTGGCCTGGGAACCATCTCCATCCCCTATCTCCTTTCTTGTTGTAATGCAAAAATAGAGGCCACAAGAGGTTAAGTAACATGCCAAATAAGTGTAGATCTACAAGAACAACAGCTCGGGTGATAGAACAGCTATAAAGCAAAGCTAGACTTTGGAATTTTATAGATAGAATTAGGAGAGTAGGGTAGGGGTATGAAGTAGATACTGACAGATATGTGATGTTCTACTCTTTGAGTTATATTTCTATCTTAAGAATTTCCAGAAATTTATTACTATCAGCAATGCCTTTTAGGGTGAGTCCAAGCAGTTTTCCATAAGTCAGTGGTGAGACCTTGCTCAAGGAGGGCTGCTTATTTGAGTATTATATAATTTCTTATGCTTAAGGATCTACCCAGGTAGATTGAAATTTTGATAGAAGTTATTATCGTGTATATTCTAGAGAATGTATGATTAATCTTAGTTGTAATTTGTTTTCTGTTGAGCTTAATATATTTAAATTTTGCAGCAAAGAAGTAAATGTTTTGTGGTATAGAGGGCCTTATAGAGAAAGATGACAATAATTCTGTTTTCTCAGTCTTGGTGGATTATAGTCTTTTTCTAGACCTTACCAGGAAGAGTTGGTGGAAGAATGAAGATATTGATGAAGAGAAGTATATGTAAAAATATAGTGGTGACCCAACCCAACAAAATAACACCAAAATAGAGAGAGATGCTATTTGATATACCCAAAAGTTCTTAAATGAAGACATATTTCCACTTAATATAATTCTGTAATGTTTGATTTCTTTGGGTAACATAAGCTTTACATGAAGCTTGAATGAGAACTCTTCTAAATAGATGGTTTTAGCTGACTGGAAAGTTTATGGCACACAGATGAGAAAAGAAACACCAGAATAAGAAATAGGTATACACTATTTCAAACTTTTATGTCTTAAAAGAAAAACCATTTAAGCCAAGTGGCCTATGTGAGCAGTACAGTTGGGGAAGAAAGAGTGTCCAGAGACAGACAGGTAGAAGGCAGACTCAGTGCAGTTTCTTCAGGAGGCAGTGACCTTGAGAGGGCTGGAACCATTGTACCCAGAGTGGGTGCACATCTCCTGTTGTTGCAGAAGGCTAAGGTGAGTCATGAGAATTTGTAGCACACACTCAGAGAGTCCCTCCTCCTTGGCAGGCCTGCCTGGGTCCTCTGGCAAATACAGCTGAGGCTTGCTGCTAGGGTGACTCCAGTTCCCCAAAGAGATCGACAGACTGAGGAAATATGGAGAAGAAAAGGATAAATGTTGAAGATGCAGGAGGAACAAAGTGCTCATCTCTAAGAAATGAAGAGGGAGGGTCAGTGAGATCATTTAGGTGGTCTCATGTGCCCATAGTACATTTTGTATTAAAGTAAGAAAAAATAACAAATATCTCCTAGCATCCTGTAAATAAGCTTCTACTGGCTCAGGTAATGATAGATTCATGGAGGAAGCACTGAGAGTCCTAGCTTCTAAATTTATAGGACACAGGTTCTTCCATAGAGCAGATTCTTTTTTCCTAGTTTGTGAGTCTCCAAATCTTACCCAATAAAACAACGTGAACCAAGCTTTAAAAACTATTAACAAATATATTTATTGTGGTGGCTTTCTCTCCTACTAGATAGACCTTGTTAGAAAGTAGTATCCCTTTAGTTCCAGGTGGACCCACAGGCAGGAAATAAAACAGTTTCCCCTCACTTAAGAAAGAAAACACTCAACTTTGCAAACATGTCACGTTCTTTTTACACTTTTGCTTTCCATAAAGTTAGAATTTTCTTCTAGTAAGTATGGTTTTACTTTTGGAAGAAAGTTACAGGTACATGTTTACAGACTTATATAAACCAAGGAGTAGTGGAAGATCAACCACACAGTGCTAATATAGACTGGAGCCCTGTTCCAGGTGACCGAAACCCCTCACAGTTCTGGAAAGCTCTATGAATTCTTCCACAGCTTGCCATATTCCAACCCCACACAGTGTATTCAATTCTGCTATGCATGTTCAGTTTCTTGCAGATGAGAGCAACAGAAGTAATCTTAAAACACTTGCTCCTGTGATTCCAAACTCTAGGATTCCAAATGCCAGGCCCTAATTCTAGCAGTCACTAGTTCTCTGGGACAAATCCACCCTGTATGTGGAGCCATGTTTCTCTCCCCTGACAAAGCTTTGTTTTTTTGTTTCAAAAAAATTGGCATTTTTGAAGTTGCAGAATTATCTTTTGCTTCTTAAAGACAATTATTTGAAGAATATTTTTTACAAAGAAAAGATGATTCTTCTCCAGCTGTCATCATTACATTGAGGATATCTTATAGCTTATTGATAATTATGTACAAATTTTCTCACCTTTTAAAAATACAGAGAAGCACATAAGATAACCATCTGAAAGTATCCCTTCTTTGAACGTTTGGCTCTTTGCTGTTAACTATGTTTGTATGAAGAATATAGCAACTATTAGGAACGTTCTTTAGACAGAGTGGTAACTGATGTATTGTCCATTTGTAGTTCTAATGGCTAGAACACCTGTCCTGGAATCTGGTTGAGATAGCAGCATCATGAGTCTACAGTAACCTCACAGGACCCTCTAGTATACAGTGCTGACTGATACCGATTTCTGCTGTTTGTCTCGGGCTCTTCTCTTCTGCTGCTGCTGTTTCTCTTTGTTTTCCTGATGGTCTGGGGTCTCGCTGCTGGACTCCAAACCTTTGCTGTTGGAGGACGAGCTTCTTTCCTTTCTTTCTTCTTTATTGAGTTTTTTTCGTTTTCGCTCTTTTCCCTTTTTTCCTAAAATAAAAGGACATTCATTTAAAAAATATTATTCAATTATATTCTCCTTGGCTATTTTAACTTGCTAAAAAGAGCAGGTTTTTCCCTCAAGTTATGTATTGTCCTGATAGATAACAAGCATGTACTCTTTAAGCTTTTCACTCAGATGCTTTGTTAAACCACTAGAATTTGTGTGACTAATAAAATTAAGGGATTTACTCTACATGATAGTCACTTATGCACACCAAATGGGAAACTTTACATATATTTTTTTACCATATGAAAACTTTATTGATATATAAATTATGTGATTCATATTTAGGGCACTGCTTTATACTCAAATTTACTAATAGCAGTTACATATTTGCAAGCTGTTGTGATATTAGTATGTTACCTCAGAGAAGAGAATTGATTTGTACAACAAGTACAGAAGTAACATAATAGTTCATAATGCATACCAAAGTAATTATCCTTTACTTTGGCACAAAGTGAAATTAATTTGCATTGTAATTTCTCTGTGTGCAGGGTGTGCTGATACAATTTATCAATACTGCTATAGTAAAACTTACAAGGACAGAAACACTTTGTTTTTAATTGATCAAGCAGATGTTTCTCAGATGTATGCTGTATTCCATGGAGGCTCTTGACTTTAAACTGAGTTTGTAACACAGATTTAACTCAGACTTATACTGTGAGATGATTACTTTTTCTACTGAAATCAATATGACTATAAAGGTATTCATGTGGGTAGGCACACTGTATCCCATCTGGAGCAAGAATGAATGGTAAATTTTATTCAATTTTATCAAATAAATGTGAAAATTTTTGGTGAGTATTTTGCTAAAACACCAAAATGGATAGATTTTTTCCTATTTCCTTAAGAATAGAAAATTAATTTTGTCAGAACTTTTTTTACATAAAATTTATAATTTTTAAGGATATGGTTTTAGTAAGATTCATTAACACATATGTAATGATAAGAAATTATTTATACTCAAATCAATTCATTGTAAATTAAAACTTGGAACCAACAGTCTTTGATGTGACAAGTCAATTAAATATTTATACCCCACACTCTGAATCATGCAAACTTTGAAATTTGTCTGCCTACACTGAGGCTTTATGGATGAAAGTACTTTGGAAAAATTATTTGTGTGCTTGAACCAAAATATTTTTATGTCCTGAAACAGGCTGAAAATATTGAATTCGGTGGTTTGGCTTCTCTTCTTGTGCTCTGGTTACAGAATCCTAGGGAATGGTTTTATTAATACTTCATATGTATACTAGGGACACCTAAGTCTCCTCAGATTAATGATTTGAATCCATGAATAGCTTTGTCATGAGACTGTATTTATAAAACCTTCCAATTGCTTCAGAAAATTTGACTGGTTGAGTTTAACAAAGTACATGTTGAACACTAGGAGGACAATTAGTAAAAAATGAAGAATCCCAAGGAGGCTGAGACAAGTATCAGGTTACTTAGTTACTCAAGGCACGGGGAGTTGCACAAAAGCAGCCGGCTACGACTTCTAAACTCAACTACTTATCCACTGATTTGCTGAGTTCATTTTTCTATTTCCATTAAGGAGTATTTTGTTGCTAAGATTTCTAAAGACAGACCCCAGGTCTTCTTGTTGGTTTTAATAATATATTTGTAGAGCTGTCTTGAGTAAAGTAACTAAACAAACAATCCTGGAGAGCAAATTTCCCTTTCTGACCATGCAGCATAATTTCAGCTCCTTCACACTTCACAGGCCTAACCAATGCTGGTTTTTCCACACACTGTTCTTTCTTCTTAGGGGGTGCTTGCAAGCAATGCATGACGTAATATCTTTAGTTTCAGGGCCACCTTGAGGGTGTTCAAGTTCAATTCTAAAAATAGTCAACAAAAATCATTCCAAAGTTCTACAGGAATTTTTGATCTCAAAAAATAATATTTTAATGAAAATTGCCCAGAAGTTTAGTGTTTGACATTGTTCTCTTGATGATGATCCAGCATATTGCAGCTATGATCCTAGCCATAATTTTTTAGAAACATAAGAAATGTTTCTTTCTCAGTTATTGTTTGATGTAAATGTTTTTTTTTTTTTTTTTTTTT
>NW_022196902.1:22204478-22206784 GCF_008632895.1 Mastomys coucha
TTTTTGCCACTTGTGACAACCAACTCAACTTCCAAGGTATTTCTGCTTATTAGCAAACTGATATGATTATTTCTTAAGACAGGCAGAATCATTTTTGGGAGTATCTTGAAGTTTAGTATTATGGTTTTATTATCCAATAAATAGCTAATGGCTATTTAGTCTGGGCAGTAAAAGTGAAAAGGGAGGCCCAGCTAAAGTAACAGGAAAGTAGCACATTGCACGTGGTTGCTGTCCACTAGAGGGTTATTGCGCAAGAGGAAAAAGTGGGATTATTCTTTTCCCCACAGGCCATGTGTTAGCAGTTGGAAATGTTCACTATTTTTCTGCACAAATCACACATTTTACTCTTGTCCAAGAAATAAAATAAACATGCCCAGAGTGGCTGCAGTCCATTAAAAAGTCACGTGCAATTTGGGATAATTTTGCAAGGTTTTCATTAAAGAGACTTCTGTTTCTATTGTAGTAACCTAGTGAGTTTTCATTGATGTGGTTAATTGTTATTTTGTGACTCTTTTGCAATTTTTCAAACTAAGCATTTCAATTAAAATAATCTACTGTGTGTGTGTATGTGTTGCCCTTCACTGCATATACTTCTGTAAGGGACTCATGACTATGTGTAGGTGGGCCTGACTTGATTGTGACACATACTAATGATTAAAAGAACATTCATTTCCTCCTGCATTCTAGCTATATGAAGTAGGTTTGAGGAGAAATCATCAAAGAAAAATTCCTATTACTAATTGAGTGCAATCTGAACCTGCTAAGATTTGAATGTTGTCTTTAGAACTCATGTTAAAATTTAATTAACACGGTAACCATGGTTTTAAAGGGGTCTTGAAAGGGTTACTGCATTGAAGGAACTGTACCATTGCAAATAGATTAATGTTGTTATCATGGTAATGGTAGGGATGGATTCCTGATAACAAAAACAAATTTGGCACCCTCTCTTCTCTCTGCTTCGCACAAACATATTTACTTTTCTAACATTAACGATGCAGCTGCGGAATCACCCTGAAATAGCAATGCAGCGTCCTTAGACTTCTGGTCTCCAGAACCCTGTGATAAGTAAGCTTCTATGGTTTATAGCATAGTCTGTGAGAGTCTTTTAGAAAGACAGAAAATAGACCAACAGGCTTGTAGAGAGCCACTTGCTGTAAAGTTTTAGACTATCATCCGTAGTGTCAGGGAACACTGGTCAGATTCTTTGTCTAATACAGGGAGTTGCATAACCTTTTTCAAGTTTCTGATAAGTCTCAGGATTAACTGATACTTCAAATACAAACAGTTCTTTCTCTTTGCTAAAGTTTTTTTTTTCACACAAACTTTTTTTAAACATTTATTGCATTATGATGAGAAAAGTTACATGATTTCAATTTATCTGAATTTGTTAATATTTAAAAACATATTTTAAGTAAGTAGAATTAAATTACATTCTTGTTTCCCTTTTGTACCTCCACTCCTCCCAGAGACCCCCCTTCAATACCTATGAAAGACCCCAGGGGGAGACCCCCACTCAAATCTCGGGAGGACGTACACCCAAGGAATCACGAGAGACGATCTTGATGTAATTACAAGAGGTATTTTTAATTTCGGGGGGCTCTGGTTCGGCACCACACCTATCTAGTTAGGGGTTTATATAGGGAAAAAGTCTGGGGGAACAAAGGGATCAGTGTGGCCGTACATGATTGGCTAGTTCAAATATTAACTATTACGTGCAGAACAGAGTGGAAAATCCCTAAGGTTGGTGTTAATCTGAGTCAACAGAGCATCTGACCTTAAACCATATCTGAGAGGACCAGATGGTCCATTACTTAGTGTTTGCCAGACACATCCTTGTAGGCCTGGGCCCTGGACATGTCCTCGTTTGCTTAGACATGTTTTCCTCTATGTTTATAGTTTTATGTCTTCTTGACCTGCCAGCTCTTATGATATCTAACAACTTGCTTGCTCATTCCCAGGCCTATGTGGGCCAGCTTGTGATGGATTCTTAGGCCCATAGCTTTTCTTCCTAGTCAGCACAGGTCTAAAGCTTTAATTTTTATTTTCATCTACAATATCTTTTTTGTCATATTCCTTAAAATTTATAAAATATTATAGCAATAAAAATAAGTATTATAAAAGTTGTTTGATATAAAACAACAATCAATTTAACACTCTTATGTAGATTCTTGTCTACAGCAATAGTAAAAATAAATTTTTCTCAATATAAATTTTAAATAACTCCAAACATATTAGCTGTATACTTCAAAATAATACACCACTACTAGTATTTTCTTAAATGAACATAAATATATAAAAGTCTTTTT
>NW_022196902.1:22207450-22208485 GCF_008632895.1 Mastomys coucha
TGTTGTTCTCTTACAAGCCACCTCCCTAGTTAATCGTCTACGTTTCTTTTGGGCATATAAATACTTTTGAAATACATAAGCTGGTCTGAAAACTATAGTATAGTGTAAAGACATGAAATAAAGAATACAACTAATAGAGAGGCTGAGATAGGAGAAGCAAGATTTCAAGACCCTTATGTTGTACACAGCCAGACACTGTCACAAACAAACAAGCTGAAAGTGTATATAGATTGTACAATGTTGGACCTGTTTCTCCAATTACCAAATTAGAGAGAGCATTGGATGAAAATCAACAAATTTCTAATTCCTCATATTATTGGATTTCAACCCAAATTGGGTTCTGATGATGCCAAGTAACCTTGTTTTGTGTTGTTTATTTTCTTATGCTTACCCCCGCCATCTGGTTATCTCTAGTGCTACCTGCCCTTGCTAAATCTGACTGGAACCTGTCCTTCCTGTAATCCTGGTTGTGTCAGAACTCCTCAGAGTCAAGCTGTCTCTGTGACCTTGTGATTCTGGGATCCTGTGATCCTGGGCTTGTTAGATCACCTGGGAGTGGTGCTTCCTCTGTGTGTTGTGGGACTGGCTGCAGAGCTTGCGCCCAATGTCTGCTCTGGACACCAGCCCAGACAGACCGGAAGGAACCCGAGTCACTGGGCTGGTGGAGTTCCTGTGTGCCTGGTCTGGCTGGTCCCAGTTCGCTAAAGTTTTTTTTTTTTTTTTTTTTAAAGGTTCTTTATTTGCTAAGTTCTTTTAAAGGTTGAATAAGACGTTTGTAGAACACTCAGCATGGTGCCTGACATGGCAGTCATATGATAAACAAAAGCTAATATTGTGATTCTACAGCATCAACATGTTGATAGTCACCTAATGCTAAAGGTATGCTCTAACCTGAGCCCACATGTGAGACATGGGGAGGAGCATGACAACTGTGGTCACATGCGTAGCTGAGGTGTAGGCAACCACAAGCTCTCACAGGGAACTCACAGGAAGCATAAAACTCTTCTAAGAGAGACTGAAAGTAATTCTCAGATC
>NW_022196902.1:22208495-22248720 GCF_008632895.1 Mastomys coucha
GGCCGTCCTGGAACTCACCCTGTTGACCAGGCTGGCCTCGAACTCAGAAATCCTCCTGCCTCTGTCTCCCAAGTGCTGGGATCAAAGGCATGTGCCCCCACCGCCCAGCGACTCCTCAGATCACTTTTAAGTTAAACCTAAAAGAACGACAGTTTGCCAGGCTTATGAAGGAAGATGTCAGGGTAGGCAGTGGGTGATGTCAACATGTGATGGTGTGCAAGGACATGATGACCTGGGTCATTGAAAGTATGCTTCTGTGCTTTGGTCAGAGTCTATATATAGGAAGTTACTGAGGAGTGCTGGATTCAATTGCCACATTTGGAATTTGTCCTGAAGTGCTACTGTTACTGAAAAGTTTGGAAGGACAACTATCAGAATCGCAGATCACAGCAGAGTTTAGAGATTTGTGTGATAAGTTTTGATGTGAAAAAAAAAAAGAAACCAGCAACTGCATATTTTAATATGTGACATTTCAGTTTCCAGAATGTTATTATATGTGACAAATCCACAAAGGGAGTTCAGCTGGTATTTATAATTCAGTCTTACAGTTTTATACTTTTAATTTTTGTCAGTTTCCCACCTGCACACAAATGTATTCATCTCTTTATGCCCTTCTTTAAGAGACTAACTTTCCAAAGGGTAACTGGAATCTTTATGCAGACAATGATGCCACACATCACTTAAGGACTTTATAAAAATTAGCATCACAAATGTGAATATCTAATATATAATGTTGACATTGGAAATTATTTTCTACTAATGAAAAAACCATATATAGTCTTTTGCATAAGCACTATCTAGAATCTTCTATAGATCTGGTTCTAAACATAAATGACTTTTTAAAATGCAAGCTTTTACACGCTCTGTCTGGAAACTAAGACTTGGTTTTTATCGTGTAGTTAGCAACTACAGGTGTACTTTATTTTCTCCTTTCCCTTCCTTCCTTTCTTCCTCCTTCTTTCTTCTTTAAGTATATTTTTTTTATTACTAATGTTTTTATTTGAAATAGAATTACATCTCTTCTTCCCTCCCTTGGCTTCCTCCAGCTCCTCCCAACTATCCTGTCTCAAATCCTTTCCATGTCCTTTGCCACTCTCATGTTGACAGGATCATTTTCTTTGGTACTGTTACATACGTTTTATATATATATGTGTATATAGTCTTACATACGTAATCTTATACATGTCTAATGTGTTTAACAATAATTATATATAAATGTATATACAATTTTGTTATATATGATAAATGATATTTATCATATATATGCATATGCACACACATACATGCAACCTTCTGAGTTTATTTTGATATCTGCCACAACTGAAAACTGTATTTGAAGAGAAATAAGAGAAGTCAACTTTCTTAAATATATGCAAATAAATTTAGTTGAGATCACATGGTTACTAATAACATATTTTTCAAAACAGATGTAAAATTTGCAGTGGTTTATTAATCCTAGTAATTTGTAAGGAAAGTTTTTAAATTAGGTACATTTAGAGCAGGTACTGAGATGAAAATTAGCTGTAAACAATGTCTTAAAAACATGTCAAAATCCAACTATGACCAAAAAATGAATAAACTTTTAAAACTGAGAGCAGAATATATCTTGAATTATTTTTTCTTTATACATTCCATGTTATACATTACATATTAGACATTAAAGTTCCATGTGAAAACATAAGCCTTAGAATGCATTCAATATTCTTTTAAGCAAAATGGGGATATGAACGAGAGGTACTTTTCCTGGAATCATGAGTGACAACAATTACTTAGATTATAAATACCAGGGTTTGTTTTTGTTGTTGTTGTTGTTGTTGTTTTCCACATAGAAATAGTTAAGGGGTACTAGTTAGTTCATATTGTTGTTCGTGCTAAGGGGGTGCAAACCCTTCATCTCCTTGGGTCCTTTCTCTAGCTTCTTCATTGGGAACCCTGTACTCAGTCCAATGGATGGTTGTGAGCCTCTACTTCTGTATTAGTTGGGTACTGTCAGAGTCTCTCTGGAGACAGCTATATCAGGCTCCTGTCAGCCAGCACTTTCTGGCATCCACAATAGTGTCTGGATTTGATGACTGAGTATGGGGAGGATTCCCAGGTAGAGCAGTCTCTGGATTGTCCTTCCTTCAGTCTCTACTCCATAGTTTGTCTCTGCAACTCCTTCCATGGATATTTTGTTTCCCCTTCTAGGAAAGAAAGAAGTATCCACACTTTGGTCTTCCTTCTTCTTGAGTTTCTTGTGGTTTGTGGATTGTACTTTGTATATTCCGATTTTCTAGGCTAATATCCACTTATCAGAGAATGCATACCATGTGTGTTCTTTCGTGATTGGGTTACCTCACTCAGGATGATATTCTCCAGGTCCATCCATTTCCCCAAGAATTTCATAAATTCATTGTTTTTAATAGCTGGGCAAGTACTCCATTGTGTAGATGTTTCATATTTTCTGTATCCATTCCTCTATTGAGGGACATCTGGGTTGTTTCCAGGTTCTGGCCATTATAAATAAGGCTGCTAAGAACATAGTGGAGCATGTGTCCTTATTACATGTTGGAGCATCTTCTAGGTATATGCCCAGGAGTGGTATAGCTGGGACCTCTGGTACCCTCAGAGCTCCCAGGGACTAAAACTCCAACCAAAGAGTACACATGGGAGGACTCATGGCTCCAGCAGCATGTGTATAGCTGAGGATGGCCAAGTCAGTCATCAATGGGAGGAGAGGACCTTGGCCCTGTGAAGGTTCTATGCCCCAGTGAAGGGGAATGCTAGGGCCAGGAAGTGGGAGAGGGTGGGGTGGTGAGCAGGTGGGGGGGACGGGATTGTTTTAATTTTTGTTTTTTTTTTATTTTATTTTATTTTATTTTTTTCTTATTTTATTTTATTTTCCCTTTTCTTTTGGAGGGGAACCTGGGAAAGGAGATATTGTAAATAAAGAAAACATCCAATTAAAAAGAAAAGGAAAAAAAAAGAGAAGAAAAGAAAAGAAATAGTTAAGGGGTTTATTTGTGAAGTTCCCAAAATGTCCATTAGGGGGAGCCAAGGAGCTTTAAGTAGTTCCTTATTTCAAGAAAAGCTAGGCTAAACATTTTAGTAAAATCTAAAAGTGCATTTTCCATTCTAGACTGAGAAAGAAACACCACCAATTACATGACTCCAACCAACTAGTGAAATAGGCCTTCAAAAATATACAATTCACCCACTATGCCTTTAGTAGAATTCAACCCATAGTAGCCTGTGGTTTTATATGTTAAAAGGGAGTTAATCTGATTTGTGAATCTACATTTGGCCATGTTTTTGTGCACAAAAGATACAAATTACAGCTTTCATTAGTTTTAGCTACTATATCACTAGAGGAAGGTTGCAAGAGATGGGGACTGCTACAGTACAAGTATTTTTATGCAGCAATTATGATCTGTTGTGTAGATACATACTTAAAAGGCCTTTGACCTGTGGGCTGTATAAACACAGGACAGCCTGACCCAATGTTGAAGAACACAGCTGAAAGCCATCAAGGCCAAATGTCCTTCTCAGCTATATTATTACCCAGTAGAGCTGACTGGAGGAACACACTCAAGCCTGTGTCCTCTTTTGCTTGTTTGTTTTTACTAAAATAGATTCGCTTATTGCCTCTGCTGCAATTTTAAGAAATACAGTTAAAAAAAATAACAGTAAGAGACTAGATATATTTTATAGACAGATGAAGCAGACTTTTAATTTCTTTAACTTGAAATTTAAAACTATCCAAGTTACATACTCCGTCAGATTATAGACAATTCAGTTCTGTTCCTTTTCCACTTGACTTGGAGGGTGCTTTTGATTAATTAGCCAAAGTTAATTTGACATATTAGTATGCATCCTACTACATACTGTTAATTAGGGATAGTATACTGAAGCCATGTTTGCTGTGACAGCTCTCTGATCAATGGTGTCTGGTAAGACTTAGATTGTGTTTTACCCTTAAATGGAAAAGCAGATTTTAAGAGACGCTGCCTATTCACATTATGCTCTTTTCAGGATTCAGAAAAAGAGAAGGTTTCAGGGAAAACATTAGATATACATGGTCAGAGATGGAAGCAGAGAAATGCAAGCTTCCTAAGAAGCCCTGGGTTCTGGTTCCCTGCTTGCTTCCTCGCCCGCTTGGCTGGCCTCACACTCCACTTCCTGCTAATCCCTGTATCCTGCACCCCAATAATGCCTTCTGATCCCATATACTTGTTAACCAGGATCACAGTTTCTAGAATCCCTTGCCTTACGTTAGACCCACGTTAAGTATTCCGCCCACGTGACCTCGTCAGGGCATGGTCCTTGCTTTCTAAACTTTTCCTAGGCTTGGCTATTTACTTATGTTCCTTATGTAGGTGCCCTTGGCTCTCAGTGTTGATCGCAGAGGCTGGGTGCAGTTCTGGAGGTGCAAGCCTGTAGTGCCACCAACTCAGGAGGCTGAAGAAGGATCTCAATCAAGTTCAAGGTAAGCCTGGGCAACTTAGTAAGACTTTGTTTCAAAATAAAATAAGGGAGCTGGGAGCTCAGGGGCAGAGTGCTCGTCTAACATGTGCAAAAACGTAGGTCCCATCCCTAATGCAATCAATATCTTTTTCAAATTTCAGGCATCATATATTTAAAACGGTAATGATCATCAAAATTCAAGGAGCCCTTCTATGACCACGTGCATTTGTAGTTAAGAATGTTGCATCTGTAAGCTTTTTAACTTTTTGAAAATGAGAAAAACGAGAGTTCACAAAACACAGTTTCCACTGCCTCTACTCCTTATATGAACTTAACTCCATATATTTTTCCATGATAAAGTCTAGTTTATATACTAGGCATGTTAGGAGATTAAGAATAACAGACAATCATTAGTAAATCAACTATAATAACATATTACAATAAAAGTTATGTTGATGTGTCTTAAGTCTGTCTTTCTTAATTTATTTTCTGTATCCACCCCTGTTCTTGTGACATGGTGAGGTCTAAGGACTGGATTAAGGTGATTACGTAGTAACTCTACTTAGGTTACTGAAACATCAACAGTGTGATACAATGAAGGACCATGTAACTGAAATGGCTATTTAAATGAGTATACAGCAGCAGTCATCTTTGAGTCTAGAATATCTGCCTGGTGTATGATGTATACACAAGGTGCAATGTGTGCTTTGAACTTTAGTAAAGTTTCTTTTATGACTGTGGGTGGCCTTGCATTTGAACCATAGATGTTCAGAATTGAGAGTTCTTCTTGGTAGACTTTTCCTTTGATGAATATGAAATGTCTTTCCTTATCCTTTTTGTTAACTTTTGGTTGGAAGTTGATTTTATTCGATATTAGAATGGCTACTCCAGCTTGTTTCTTGGGACCATTTGCTTGGAAAATTGTTTTCCAGCCCTTTACTCGAGGTAGTGTCTTTCTTTGACACTGACATGTGTTTTCGGATGCAGCAAAATGCTGGGTCCTATTTACATATCCAGTCTGTTAGTCTATGTCTTTTTACTGAGGAGTTGAGTCCATTGATGTTAAGAGATATTGAGGAAAAGTGATTGTTGCTGCCTGTTATTTTTATGTTTGTGTGGCTATCTTCTTTTGGGTTTGTTGAAAGAAGATTACTTTCTTCCTTTTTCTAGGGTGTAGTTTCCCTCCTTGTGTTGTTTTCCTTTGTAGGGCTGGATTTGTGGAAAGATATTGTGTGAATTTGTTTTTTTCATGGAATATCTTGTTTTCTCCATCTATGGTAATTGAGAGTTTTACTGGGTATAGTAGCCTGGGCTGGCATTTGTGTTCTTGTAGGGTCTGTATGACATCTGCCCAGGATCTTCTAGCTTTCATAGTCTCTGGTGAGAAGTCTGGTGTAATTCTGATAGGCCTGCCTTTATATGTTACTTGACCTTTTTCCTTTACTGCTTTTAATATTCTTTGTTTGTTTTGTGCATTTGATGTTTTGACTATTATGTGATGGGAGGAATTTCTTTTCTGGTCCAGTCTATTTGGAGTTCTCTAGGCCTCTTGTATGTTCATAGGCATCTCTTTCTTTAGGTTAGAGAAGTTTTCTTCTATAATTTTGTTGAAGATATTTACTTTAAATTAGGAATCTTCACTCTCTTCTATACCTATTATCCTTAGGTTTGGTTATCTCATTGTATCCTGAATTTCCTGGATGTTTTGGGTTAGGAGCTTTTTGCATTTTCTTGTAATATTTTCTATGGTATCCTCTGCACCTGAGATTCTCTTTCCTACTTCTTGTATTCTGTTGGTGATGCTTGCATCTATGACTCCTGATCTTTTTCTGTCTCCACAGTTGTCTCCCTTTATGATTTCTTTACTGTTTCTACTCCATTTTTAACACCTTGATGGTTTTGTTCAATTCCTTCACCTGTTCGGTTTTGTTTTCCTGTAATTCTTTAAGGAACTTATGTCTTTCCTCTTTAAGGGTTTCTAGCTGTTTATCTGTGTTCTCCTGTATTTCTTTAAGGGAGTTATTTATGTTCTTTTTAAAGTCCTCTATCATCATCCTGAGATGTGATTTTATTTTATTTTTTTTGATTTTTTATTAGATATTTTCTTTATTTAAATTTCAAATGATATCTCCTTTCCCAGTTTCCCCTCCAAAGGAAAAAAAAATCCTGTTCCTTCCCTACTCCCCCTGCTCACCACCCACCCTCTCCCACTTCCTGGCCCTGGCATTTTCCTACACTAGGGCATAGAATCTTTACAGGACCAAGGGCCTCTCCTCCCAAACGATGGAGCAGAGACTGAAGGTAGGACAATCCAGAGACTGCTCCACCCGGGAATCTTCCCATATTCAATCATCAAACCCAGACACTATTGTGGATGCCAGCAAGTGCTGGCTGACAGGAACCTGATATAGCTGTCTCCTGAGATGTGATTTTAAATCAGAGTTCTGGTTTTCTGGTGTGTTGGGGTATCCAGGACATGCTGTGTTAGGAGAACTGACTTCTGATGATACCAAGTAGCCTTGATTTCTGTTGCTTATGTTCTACCCTTGCCTCTAGCTATCTGGTTATCTCTGTTGTTAGTTGGTCTTGCTGTCTCTGACTGTGGCTTGTCCCTCCTACAAGCCCGTGTGTCAGTACTCCTGGAAGACAAGTTCTCTCTAGGAGGAATTTAGGTATGGAGAGCTGTGGCACAGGGTCAGCTTGGGGGTGACCAGATGGAAACTGGAAGTATCCTGTCCCAGGCTGTTCCTTGGTTTTGTGTCCTGACAGCTCTGGGAGGGTCCATCTTGGGCCAGTAATTTGAGCAGAAGTGGTGGTCTTATCTTTGCTCACAGGTGTGTTGGCATTTCTGGGAGACCAGCTCTCTCCCAATGGTATTTGTGTATGGAGCACTGTGGCACAGCATCAGCTCTGGGCAGTGTGTCACAGGATCAGCTTCAGGCACAGATGCAAACTGAAAGGATCTGTCCCAGGCTGCTCCTCAGTTCCTGTGTCCTGAGGTCTCTGGGGCAGGTCCCTTGCAGCAGAAGTGGTGGTCTTACCTGTGCTCACAGATGTGACCACACTCCTGGGAGACCAGCTCTCTCCCAATGGTATTTGTGTATGGAGTGCTGTGGCATAGGATTAGATCCGGGCATAGACAGAAATCAAAAGGATCTCAATGCAAGTTGATTCACATGGAAGGAACCTTCATAGGCATGGCGAACAGCCTCCCTGGCTACCACTTCAAGGGCTCTCCCAGTTCAAGGGGTCCTGGTAGTGAGTGTGGGTAGAGGTGTGCTCTGTTCATGCTTCCAGATAAAGGCTCTTGAAATCCTTCTGAGTGTTCATCACTGTCCTTTGGGAACTATTCTATCTTCACAAACAACATAAACATCAGTTACTAAAATTTTTAGGACCTCTACTTTAATAGTTTTAAAGAACACGTTTGTAATGATTTATTTCTTTTTATTTTCTGGGCTTGAATGTTTGCTTGTGTAGATGTATGTGTGTATGTTGACTGCAGAGGTCAGAGGAGGTCATCAGAGTCCCCGCAGCTGGAGTTACAGGTAACCACCTGTGTGGGGGAGCTCAGGCCCTCTGCAAGAATAAGAGTTCTTAAGCACTGAGCTGTATCTTCTATGCTTTTAAGAAAATCTTTTAAGAAATTTCTCCCAATTATCTTTTGTTTACATTCATTATTCACTTATCAGTCAGAATCTGAAATTTGAATTTTGGTTCGTGTCCTGACAAAGTTTTTTTAAGGACCCTTCAACAGTGATAAGTCAATCCAAAACCATGAATTTTACTGTCCTGAGCCCAAGCCTGTACTCCTTACTTGCATATGCCCTCAGAAAACTTTATGGTACTGGATATTACCTGGTAGTACATCTTTTTTTGTAATCAGTATTAAATGAATTAAAAGTGAAAACTGGAGAAACTACCCAACTTTTTAAAAATCCACACTATTTGCAATGTTTTAAAAATGTGCCAATTTTAAGTGTAAAATGAGACTTGCTATATAATATTTTAAAAACAGTAGGGCATGGCACTTTATATTAGATATTTCATATTTAATATTATTTTGTGCATTTATTTCTCTTAAACTGCCTTGTTATTTGTCTAAATATTCAGTTGAAGCCAGCAATTTTAGTATTTTCAATGTAAGAATTCTTATTTTTGAAATAACTTCTACCACATTAGGTCTGATTACAAAACTCTTGGGCACTGAATCAAACACATTAATTTATGTGTTGAAATATCTTGATTGGTATACATTTGAATAGCACATTTTGAGTAGCATGCTGAGTTTTAAATATTCCTAACTACTGGATAAGGATATATATTATTTCTATTAATCATTTAATGTCAAAGGCATCTTTGAATTAAACTAAATCTTTTTTGATTCATTTCTTTACTCATAAAACTCATGACTTCCTTATTTATAGTACAGCCCACTAACAAATTATTCTGCATAGAATATTTTGATTGTTTTATATACTAGCTCTAAACTTTTATACACTATTTATAAGCTAAAATAGGAATACTAATATTTCAGTAATTTGTAGTTTTTATTGCTTGAGAATGTATTTTGATCAAGTATACTCTTTCCCTGTCAATTCTCACACTGGATTACTCCCTCCCAATTTTAATTACTTGGGTTTTAAACCCATTGAGTCCACTAGTCATGCCAGGATGTACATTGGTCTAGGGTCATTTTATGGAGCATTCGTAGCTTCTCAGGGGTTGAATTCCCGAAATACAAAAACAAAAACCAAAACCAAAACCAAAAAAAAAACCCCAAAAAACCAAGCAAAGCAAAATTCCAACAACTAAAACCCACTGATTTCCCCTGTTCCAGAAATTGTTGTTGCTAATAGCTCTTCAGTTTAAGGGTGGGATTTTGTGATTGCTTCCCTCCTTCATGATGGGACTTTGGCTTGATCTTGGATATGTCCTATGCATGTCCTATGCAGGTTGTTACAATTACTGTGTATCATAAGTGCATCAGCCCTGCTCTTCCCAGGAAATGCTGTGTCTCTGTAGTTGTCTACTGTCTCTGACTCTTACAATCTTTCTCTCACTCCCCGAGCCTTGAAAGGAGCTCATATGATACAGATATCCCCTTTGGGGCTGAATATGCTAGAGTCTCCTATTCATTGCACCTTGACCAGTTGTTGGTGTCTATGTCAACTGCCATTTACTGAAAAAATGAAGCTTCCCAAATGAAGGTTGAGAGATGCACAAATCTATGGGTATGGAGTAAGCCAGGAGGAGTTGATGTAATGTTATTTCCATTTAGTATAATAATGGTAATAAGCTCTTCCCTAGGACACATGACCCACCTAGCCACGGGTTGTTGGCTTTATCAGTGGAATCAGGAATGAGTTCTAACTTATGAAGCAAGTCTTAAATTCAGTGAAAAAGTTACTGGTTACTCTCATAACATTCTCACCATATTGTGCCAGTAAGCAGCAGCTAAGCTCTAACATTTTCACAAAAGGAAAAACAATGATCATAAAAATGTACTAGCAATATTATCTCTTACTGAAAAAATTTCAATTTGGACCTAATCTTTTCAAAATATTAATGAATATGTCCAACTGAACTTATATGCTCATTTCCTGTGTGTGTTTGCATGTTTGTGTGTGTGTGTGTGTGTGTGTGTGTGTGTGAGAGAGAGAGAGAAAGAGAGAGAGAGAGAGAGAGAGAGAGAGAGAGAGAGAGAGAGAGAGAGAGAGAGAGAGAGAGAGGGAACAATGTCTGTGAGAACACAAGAGGAGGACATTACGTGTTCCATCATACTATTTTCTACCTTATTCCTTTGTCAGGGTCTCTTACTGAACCTAGAGTTAGAATGACAGCCATCAAGTCCTAGAAATCCCCCTGCCTCATGACAGCTCTGGGATTACAGGTGAATATATGGCCACACACAATTTTTTATGTGAGTACTGGGGATTTGAATTCAGATCTCTGTGATCATGTAGCAAGTATTCTTAACAACTGAGACTTCTTCCAAAACCCATCCTCTTTTTATTTGTGGTATCTGTCTATCTGTCTATCTGTCTATCTATCTATCTATCTATCTATCTATCTATCTATCTATCTATCTATCTATCTATCTATCTATCTATCCAATCTATGAGGTTTCCCTTCTCACTATCCACCCAGTTTGTTTGCATCCCTGCTTCATTTAGAATACTTGAAAGCCTACGTAATGTTTACATTAGTTGTCCTCAGTTTAAGGGAAGGATGGATGAGAGGAACCTCATAGATAGAAAGCCCCAAGGAAACTCCAGTGTCTTACATAAAATGAAGTAGAACTTATATATAACCTACAATCTTCTCATGTACTTTAAATCATCTTGACACTATTTAGCATACCTAATACATTTTCTACAACTTGTAAATAAGTTATTACGCTTACTTGTTAAAGAATAATGGCAAGAATAAAGGTCTGTGCATGTTTAGGACACATGCCTTTTGATCTGAAGTTAGTTGAATTGTCAAAGTGTGGTTGGGAGAATAATTTTTTTTCAAATTACTTCATGTTCTCTTGGTAATTTAAACATTATAAGCAGTGAAAAGACTCTTAGAAATCTCTACATGCAGATTCTAAATGTAAAGTACATAAATCATTTTGTCTATAAATACCCTAAAAAGTATTTACAATTATTGGTCAGACTATCTATCTGGCAACTCCAGTAGATATGGATTCTTTTTTTACTTCCTGACTATAATTAGTCCCTTTAAAAGCATTTTCACATTCTTCTTTAGATATTCTGTGTTAATTTAAAATGACTATAACACCAATCAACAGGCTGCAAGTCCTGTCTACAGGCCAGACTGCTCAGATAGTTTATGTTTTCAAAAGAAATTTTCTTTGTATATCTTCATTTTCTTGGCCTAAATCTTCGGAGTCGAATCATGTTTTCTCAGCTCCAGCTGAGGGATCAGATTCTAGCAGATATCTGACAGGCAGACACGTACACTTGGGGAGCCAGAGGCAAGCCATAAAGAAGGCCTAGTTCTGTCTTCTACACCCCAGGACAAAAGATTTGGTAAGCTTCTGCCCCTCTGGTGAGCCGCTTTCTGCCCGACCTGCCTAGACAGGCCCTGGACATTGGCTGCCAGGGGAAAGTGACTTCAGAATACAATGTCTCTCTCCATTTTCTAAGAGCCTTCTTTTCTCTCTGCTCCTTTCTCTCTGGGCACACTTCTTTGCTTTTGATAAAATATGTTCCCGATTGCTGTGTCTGAGACATTTCCCTGCCTTTCAGGTGCTTTGCCCAGTGAGCCATCTCCCCAGCCCACTGTTAATATTGGACTATTGATATTTATGGTTTGATATTTTCTTTCTGATATAAGGTAATATAATCATGGCACTTTTTGTAGAGTTTTGAATAAAAATCCAATTGGTTTTACCCACTTCTCTTCAGCTGCACATGTAAGGCTCATAGGATATTCTTCCATGCGTGATGAGATGGTCTCAAATCTCCTCTCATGGTAATTATGCAACAGAAGCTTTTGTTGGTATTGGTTTAAAAGGGAATCTCTAAGCCAAGGGCATTGTATTCATCTTTGATGAAATATAGCTTTCTAATTAGTGGGAGAGTCCTTTGTTTCCAAAAGCCGAACATAATGACATTTGGGAAATTTACTCCAGCTGGTTAAATTGAAGAACTTCACAAACTCCAAAGATAGACACTTCTCTGGGCATGTATAATTTGATTTTCATTATGATACATTTCTACTCGCTCCAAGAATTTGTCTCAGAAATTTGTTCTTCCAAGACAGGAAAGGAAGTGTTGATAGCCGTGTTTGATTCCGCTCCACTTCCTCCCTTACCTGAGCTGTCTGCTTCGGTGATTGACAGGACTGGATGCCTCGCCTTTCTGACAGGCTTGCAAGATTGATGATACAAGAAAATGTGGCATTACTTTCCCCTCTCTCACCCTCTTATGCACTAGTTCACTCTGCTGTCTATTTCTAGTTCTATGATGGCCACTTTGTCTTCACTTTGAAGTGTTTTCAATCCTGTGGGGTGGAACACATAACTGTAATATAGAATCCCATAACAGGAAAAAAAATAACTTGGAAGTGTGCACTTTGTGACATTTTCACTAGACACATTATAGCCTTTCATGGTTACTTATTAATATTTCTACCTACTTACTGATTACATAAAGCTAAGTGTAAAATGCTTGCATATTCTTAAGTCTTTTTTTTTTGGCTTTGATTTACTGTTTCTTTGTCCTTCATCTTTGCTGTATACCATTCCCACTCTTTTTTTTTTTTTTCGAGACTGGGTTTCTCTGTGTAGCCCTGGTTGTCCTGGAACTCACTCTGTAGACCAGGCTGGCCTCGAACTCAGAAATCCACCTGCCTCTGTCTCCCAAGTGGAATTAAAGCATTCCCAACTCTTGTCATAACTGGTTTGAAGAACAAAAAGGAACTGAAGTTGTACAATGGCAGTAGAGGGAACGTTTAACACACACAAATCCCTGCGTTCTGTTCTTAATAGCAGGCAAGCATTCAAGCCAAAGTGCTCAAAGAAACTTTACATAGTATTATAATTTCATTCTTGTTGCTGTGATAAAACAAACCCCATCATAAAAACAAGTTAGGTGAGTAAGTTCTATTTGATTCACAATTTCAGAGTATAGCCATCACCACAGGGAAGTCACAGAAAAAGAGGCTTGAGGTGGCTAGGTCAGGAGCAGAGAGAAATATCAGCATGCATGCTGCTGGCTTCCTTGTTCTCTTTTGTTCAGGTTGTTGTCTGGACTCTAAGATAGTTCAGATCTTCTGTTTGCCACCTGCCCTGTGTTCCATTCCAGAAAGCTGAGAGACTGGTGTTGAAAACACTGAGCTGAATCTAACTACACCACTTAAATGTTAAGAGAATTAGCCACAGACATGCCACAAGCTATCCCAAATGTAGACAATCCTTTATTGAGTCTCCATCCCATTCTAGGCTTTGTCAAACAATAAAAGATAACTATCATACTTAATATTTACTATATTAAAATTCATGATTAATTGAATTCACTCATAATGTAAGAAAGAACCTAAGGGCATAGTTCACCTGCAGGAAAATGTGTGAGTTGCTGGAATGACTGCTTTTCCACTTCTGTATGACAATACACATTGAGCATGCTTTTCATATGCATGCATTGTCTCAACCAGCAAGACAGCTCTTTGTAATTGATTCTATAGTGGCTACATAGTGAATTAACTTTCTCAAAATATTTTAGTAGCTTGGTGTTCACTGATTTATAAGTATTAATAAGGTTTTACTGTGTCTTATTTCCACCATTCCACCATTCTTTGTGTATCTCTGTTAATGTGTGTCAGAGTGGGTAAGGGTTGGAACAGTGGACACACATGTATCAAATGTGCTTGATTGTTTATGTGTTTATACATGCCTATATTTATTTATAGTTCCTTCCTACCCACAGATGGAAAAGTTCTATTTTTTTGGTAGATTTAAAAGTATAAATTCCAAGATAGCTGGCTTTCAATATAATCTTTGATAATTTTAAATGGAAATGTTTCCTTTGAAGATAATTTCAGAAGTTTGAATTTTTAAGAGGTTTATCTTTTACTATCTTTTCCTTTTTTTATCTTTTTTCAAAATAGTGTCTCTAGCCCAGTCTGACCTCTAAGTCCCTACATAGCTAATATAACCGTGAATTTCTGAGACTCCTGCCTCCACCCCACCCTCAGAGCTGGGATTATTGGTATATGCTGTTATACTTAGGTTGTATAGTGAACTTTTTCTTAACAACTATAGTTTCACATATTGAATTAGTATTAGTCAGCCTTTTATTTTCTTCATAAAATACCATTGGAAAAATGGAATATGATTTTGTAATAAACACCTGATCAAGGCAAAATAAATCCAAGAATTGCTTTCATTTTGAGGGACCTCAAAATTCTCTATATGTTTTATTTTTCAGTATTGACATTGTCAATTATAACATAATTTCTGTGATGTTTCTTTGTTTCTAGATAGTATGGTTCCTTTTTATTACTTTCAATTGCTATTACAATATATAAACAAATACATATGTATTTCTTTTACAGGTTATCTAAGTGATATTGAATTTTGTTTCTATTTTTTATGTCAAGTAGAATAACTAGTGTGGGAAGACTATGATGCGCTTATCCTATAAATATTCTATCTTAATTTTGACTCATTACTTTTCTAACCTGAAGTACAATGGCTAGAGCAGATTATGTAGTGGCAGGCTGAGATGAGGATAGTGTTGTGAGGTTTCTAGGGGTAGGTTTCTACACCATTTGCATGCTTTTGTGCAGAAGAAGAAGCATGTGAGATATATATTACTGTTTCCTTGGTGAGCATCAATTCATTGCTCTGAAACCAGCTTATAATTCCATTTTTCTTTCAAGAGTCATGCAATAGCTACTCAATCAATATATATTAAATAAGTACAATGAAAATATAGTACTTTTTTCTTAATTTCATGCCCATCATGCAATGAAGAAAAGTTAGGATGGGTACACATTGAGATAGATGTCTGTACTACTACATTCTCCTATGTTTAGAACTCTGTGTCCAGACAAATTGTCTCAATAAGCCTTCATAATTACTATGGAGTTTTTATCCTGTTAGCCAGTTCCCCTCAAATACTGAGTGGCTACAGCCTACTCAGAATCATCATGGTCCTTGGAAAAATCATTCCAGCTTGTCACAAGCTAGTATGTTCTTTTTGGGGCCAAGCCAATGATTGAATCACTAGACTGTGGCAAGAAGAGACTCTAGGAAGCCACATTTCCAGACACATGAGAGGGGATTATATTCCTTCTTATTTTAAAGTTTTGAATTTTGGAGGATTCTCATAGAGTTAAGAGCTTCCATGTTTCCACAAGGTTGGGCATGAGGGCTACAGTCCATTCTTATATCCAATTTGGGAAAAGATATAACAAGAGTTTTCCTAAGACAGAATTTAAGAGATGATCTTGTACATCAACTGGAAAGAGAAACTGGAGGAAAGGAAGAGAGTTTTGATTGTGAAAAGTTGAAAGGTTCTAAAATCAACTTTCACTTGCTTAAATTAACTTCCACAGCAGCCATACAGATGCCTTGGTGGATTTGGGGATGTTGGCTTATTTTAAAGTCATGAAATATGATCTTGGCTCATCTTGCATCAATCTTGGGGCTTTTGTCCTCTTTTGAAGTGGTACTGCATAGTTTAAGAAGCCTGAGTTACCCTTGGGTTTTGAATGATTGTTTCTTTTGTTGTAATACATTGAATTTTGCTTTCTGTGTGACACCCAAATGAAGGACTATGGCATAGTGTGATGAAACATCCAATTTAGAGGGTATAGTGAGGGCAGCAGGCAGCATGCTTGGTGAAATTAATGGGGAAAGAAAGTCTTGGGAAATACTTATATGTATATGACCTGAAAACAAAAGAAAATGTGGTAGGCTCTGAAGGAATGAATCATGCTGTCTTGCTCAACCTTGAGGAAAGTATTCATTGTTTAAGTGAGGTATTTAGAAATCACATAAGGTGATCTAGGAAACAAGATCTGATGAAACAGAAATGATTGGGTGAGTTTGTATGCATGTTTGTGTGTGGTGTTGATAGATGTATATCCTTTTGAAGGCCAGAAGTTGACTTATACCTTTGGGTTAAAATCTCTCACTGAATGAGGAAAGTGACAAGTAGCAAGCCCTAAAAATTGTATCTTTATTTTCATAGCCCTGGAGTTACAAGCATGCACATAGCCCCCCCTTTTTTTTTTAGCTCTTTACATGTGTACTGAGATCTAAACTCATGTCCTAATGTTCACAAACAGACACTTCTTCCCACCGAACCATCTCTCCAGCACCAGTAATAAAAGTTTGAAAGTTATAAATACCTTTAAATAATCCATGATTTGACTTTTATTTGTAATGGTAGATCTGCCCAATCTAAGCGCACAGCTTGTATTCATATTAATTGAGTTGTGTTTTCATTGTCTGGGCTTATTTGGGTTGGAGATTTACTGCAACAAAATGGTGCCCAACATATTGGTTTGAACTCAACTAACTTGAGATAAAAATTCACTGGCCCCCAACCCCTGAATGGGCCTTGGGCAGTGATATAGGCTGCAACACTGTGGATTCGAAGCTGATTGGGTTTGAAGGGCCTACAGAGAATGTCAGAGAGGCATTTACATCAAGAGAGCCTTTCTGTGTTTGTTTCCCCATATCCTTCACTCCCCACCCTGCCTCCCCCAACCCCAAACAGGAACACAGACAATGTGTGTCTTTCTATACTCAGCTCCTCCCTGTGAATAAAGAATTGAGAGACAAAGGTACAAAAGGCCTCCAGACCAGGTAATTCATTGATATAAAGAGAGAAATGTAACCTTTTGATACTTACAGATGGAAATTTCACCTGTGATTCGGAACTAGATAGGGAATATTAGTCACTGACTCCAAGTAGAGAGAGCATCTGATATGAACAGGTATTAACTAATAGAAGTCTGTGGCTATAGGCAGAGAGTATAACAGATAGATATTATAATAGGTATTAATTAAATAAGTGTTTGTGGCTCCAGGAAGAGAGCACAACAGATAAATGGTATAACAGAATCTATCTAGGTAGAGAGCTTAACAATTAAAAACTATCTGCTTCCTGTAGGCAGATATTAGTGGAAGTTTGAATTAATTGCTTTAAATCCTATAGGATACTCATATTCTGTCTAACGTGGGCTCCATGGGAATTTTGGGTTTAAATCCTGGTTTGACAAGCTGCCTCTTATAAGCAGGTATAGATAGAAGTGTAAATCAATTGTTTTACAAGATGGTATAATAAAGTCTGCAGGAGACTCATATTCTCTAACATGGACTCCACGGGAATTTTGGGTTAATAGTCTAACATGATAAATTAGAAAGGCTAAAATGTGTGTGGTTTTGAGTATTGTGGTTGTGCTATTGTTCCTTTGGGACAGAGGGAAAGCTGCAGGTTTTCCTGGTTACCGGCTGAAGGATGCTGATTTCGAGAAAAAGTTTTGTCTTTGTGTTTTTGGAAAAGGTGATTAAGGTATTTACAATTTCCAGAGTTATATGGATCAGATTTGATAGAGGGAGACCCCCTGAAGAACTAGATTCCAGAGAATCAAGCAAAAAGGTTATCTTAATGATACTAAATTTTGTTTTGAGATTTACATATTACAGAATATATAGCCTTGGTGAATTCCATCGTTAGACATGGTGAACTGACTTGCCTTGTCAGACCTCCTAATGTCTTGGTTTTTTCATCTGGATCCAGTCAGGACACAGACATCAGAGACTAATACAATCATTGGTGTGGCCTTCTTAAGTCCAACCAACTCCCCCATTTTCCCTACCCTTCTTCCTCCCTTCAAAAATATCTCAACAGCCATATTCAGCTTGAAGAAGTTATGAAGAGTCGTTGTCCCAGTTCCCTATGCTTTGGGGCTGGGGTGGTTATTATAGGTTGTCCTTCTAGGGAATGTAGAAATGGTAATAATTGGAACAGGGAGGAATATCTAGAATTGATTACATAGCCATAATCTCGTTTGGTAGAAATCTCTTTTCAAGACAGGGTTTCTCTGTGTAGCCCCGGCTGTCCCTGGTACTCATTCTGTAGACCTGGCTGGCCTCGAACTCAGAAATCTGCCTGCCTCTGCCTCCCAAGTGCTTGAATTAAAGGTGTACGCCACCACCGCTTAGCAGAAATCTCTTTAATTGTTACTAATCTGAAGTCAATTTCTTAAATGGTACATAATTTGATACAAAATCAAAGGTTTTCATTGGTATAAAATTCTCCTATTGATACTAAAAATTTTGAAGTGCAGGGCTTAGCCCCAGTCCTTTTATTGCTGTTATTATAAACAGATCTGAGATGTTTAAGCCTGTGAGTTAAGGGACAAATAGGAAATTCATGGCTCTGAGTTCATTGTTAGGGTATTTTCAGTTATTTTAATTAGAAATGTTTGAGAGTAGGTAACAGAGAACAATCCAGATTACTTCACATAGAGAGTTGGTTTTCAAAAAACGTCAGAAGTCCACAGAATGTGATGTTGAATGTTATTTATTTACGTGTTGTTGAGACTAGTCTGCTCCTGATAGCTTTCCCTGTCTTGGATTCAAAGAAATTGAGAATCTTTGAGTTACTCCAGTTGTGGCAAAACTGCCATTAGGCAAGAATTGTCTCATTTCATCTACAGACATAATACTGTCCAAAGAAAGGACACAATTATAGGTTAGAACAGCTTTGTTCTGCTGAGACAGAATAAGCTAGTCCTTAATACTCCTGTTTCTCTAAGTCTGTCAAATGACCCTGACCAACAGGCTGAAGACCTTGTTAAAGTGAGGGATTGTTCAGGTGATCATCGGCTATCAATTGGCTAAGTTTTAGAAGCTGTGTTAGGTTTCCTATATATTTTCAGTTAATATCAGCTGTTCTTGGATTTCTGATGGGGTTGAAAAACTACATAGTCTCCTAGCCAAACTCAAGCTTTTTACTTTGAGAGGAACAGATCTGAGAGGAATGTTTTCAGATGGCATTCAATCTAAAGACAGGACATAGTCAGGTAAGGATAGATGACAAAGGTTCTATTTAATTAACAAAGATGATGGACTGGGTGTTAGGTCTCTTGCACTTTATAAATTACAAAATATTAATAGTTGTGTTCAATTATATGTGAGATAAAATAGTCTTTTAATTGGACAGAAAGGGGGAAGTGTTTCGGAAAGCCCTGGGGTAATTATATTTGCTGTTAGTTCTGTTCTCCTGTGAACAAGGAATGAGCTAGCACTCAGATGATTTCCTGTAAACCTTCTTCCCACCTTAATTTATAAAATAAACGCTAGAGCTGGTGATTGGGAAGAGAAGAGGGGAAGGTGCAGCTGAAGGTTGTGGGAGATCAGAAGAGAGAAAGAGGATGAGGGAGGAAAGTGGAGCAGAAGCATAAGGCCTAGAGAAACCACAAGTTATAAGGGGTCTCATAAATGGGGAAGATGGTAGTGTAGTGGTTGATCTGTCCAATCTAGGAACTCATCTTGTATTCATATTAATTGAGTTTAGTTTTCATTGCTGGGACATATTTGTGTTGGAGATTTACTGCAACATTTATTCTCTGAGCAAAATGAACCACTTCTTTGTATATCTGAAGACTATCTTAATGTAGAAAAGGGATTGTGAAGTCAATGGTTGTATAAAAACCTTACTTATTACTAGAGAATTTTTAGGGGGGGGCAATATAATGATCCAGAAATAATTAAGATTATTATAGAGTAAAATTAATAAAGTATGCAGAAAGGCTTCTTGCCCTGATGTGCTGAGATGTGGAGGGAACAGTGGGGAGAATCATTTTGTCTCTACTAGATCCTGATGACCCTTCATCAAACAGTGTAGAACTCTGAACACTTGGAGGTTTTAAGCTGTCATGAGCTAACCATGAAATGATTTCTGGGCAGGATTTACTATATCTCAGCAGGTTGGGCATGGCTCTGGAAATCTTCCATACCAAATCAAAACTTATAATGTGACTTCCGAAACCAGCAAACATTTCTAACATCAATGAATTGTCTCAGCCAAGTTGTGTTCCTGACTCTAATATCTGGTAACATTATTTATTCATAGAATATTATATTATTAATGTAGCAATATAATATACTATATTACATAGTACATTATATATACTATACTATCATGTTTAATATGCTATATTATTAATTTAATAATATAATAATATATGTTGTTACTATAATTTTCAACCATACTTGTTAAGTTATTTAAAGTTACCCATCTCTATACATCTTCCAAGGTACACTTCAAAGGTAATTCTTCATGAAGTGATCATTCTGTCTCACTTGAGAAGGTGTGCAATAGAGACTTGCTATGACCTTGGTCATTCAAGTCACAGTGATCAGTCTGCCAATCCATTTACTCATTGTCTGTCTTTGGGGCATGATACTTAAACTCTTAAGACTTCAACTGTGAAAATAAGTGTTTTTTTTTTTTAAAGTACAATCTTAAATGTAAAATAATGTGAGCTACATATGAAGAGATGTGTACTTTGCACTTGGCTATATTATTCATCAGCAGTGTGACTGTAAGTAAAGCACATTCCATGTTTTATTTGTTGTATTTGTAAAGTACAATTGACTAAATGCTATTTGAAGTAGGTATGAAGAGCCAGTAATATGTAAACACTAAAAAGCGGAAAAGTACTAAATTAAAAATCTCTAAAGTAAAGCTTAATTATAATTCTATGAAACCACAGAGTAGCTGTGTAGACTAAGTCATTTTAAGGAATTTGATCTGTCTCTAGTAAAATCTCATGAGCACTTAAAAGTTTTGGGAACTAGCTTTTAACATTTTCAAGTCCAAAGGCATCAGTAAAACTATGAAACATTCTTCCAACTTCCTGTCTTTTAAATGTGCCACTCATTTGTCATCTGCTAACCAGTTTATTATTATCACATGTGTATTTACACATGAGTGCACTTGTCATGCTGTGTGTTTGTGCAAGTTAGAGGATAGCTTTCCTGGTTCAGTTCTCTCCTTCCACCATGGGTTCCTGGAATCCAACTCAGGTTTGTACATCAAGTACTGAGCCTCCTCAGTTACCTGCTAGAGTATCTTCTCTGTAGAAATTGTTTTAGGTTACATGTGTGCATGCACACATGTACATGTAAGTGTTTGCATGTGTCTATGTGTGTATGTGTATATGCATAAGTATGTATATATGGGTATGTGCATACAGGCATGTGTGTGCATGTGTGTGTATGTATGTGTGTGTGTTTGTAAGTGCTTCTCTGTACTCTATACCTTCTAACTTGCTGTGATGCTACCTTCCTGCATCACAGACATCTAGTCTGTCTTCTGTTAATACTTTGGTTTTATGTTAGAGAGCCCATATAGCCAACTGTTGCTGTTTTTATTCTTTTCAATTTGTTTTTGTGGAATACTGCCCTTTTCTCTAAGTTGTCGTATTGCTCCACCCAAATTATGTACTTCCCTACTCAATGGTTATCTGGTATTTGCACTTTGGTAAATGCTACTCATTCAAAAGTTCTTTTGCCTTTTCACAGACAGAAAACTCACTTTAGCCTTCAGGAGCCTTAACAGTTTATTCCCTCTATCTCAGAACACAGTCTACTTTTGTTCCTTTATAAAGAAATCTAAAAGAAAATTGTAGACTTCTAAGTAAATCTAGTACTACCCCATTATTCAGTTAGGAAAGGTGTACCACATTATTCAGTTAGGAAAGGTGTACCACATTATTCAGTTAGGAAAGGTGTACCCCATTATTCAGTGCTTATTGTTTATGAGCAGCACATACAGACTTTTGGGACAGGAGAGCCTTAACTTCCTTTTTTGAAAACTGTCCTAACAGATGTAGAGAAAATGAATTTATCAATGACTATGCAAAATGATAAAAGAATAAGGTCTGAAAAAGAAACCTTTCTCAGAAGGAAAGAAACCTGAAAGAAACCTTTTCCCAACTCCATTTCAAGTTCATACTTTTATTCTGAGCATTCTTAGGAGTAACAAAAACTTGCTTTCCCTAAATGTGATCCTATTAAATATTTTTTACATCATGAACAAGGCTTAACACAGTTCATGGTTCTGTGCTGGAAGTTTTTGCACACAGTGTATATATTTTCCTGTCAATTCCTGAAATAAAAACCTATTAAGCAGAAATTCATCTAGACTATATCAACTGGAGGATCAAGACAAATATAAAAATGAGAAACTGTACTCCTTAAGAATGAAGTTACTCTTGCCTATTGCCTACACAGTGAGTTTAGAGAGCTTTGGGGAATATTGCCGATGTTTTTTCCCAGCTCCTTGGATCCACCACTCCAGTTCTTCCTATCAGAGTCTCCTGAGGTTGAAAAATCTTGCCCTTTTCAGAGACTTTTTTCTTGGCTGTTGAAGAGTCTGAGCTAACCAGAAATCAACACAGCTGCATTACGTCAGAACTGCATGTTTAGTCTACCTTCCTAGAAACAATCAAGAAACGTCACATGTGAGAAGACACAGACCCTGGTTCAACATCTTCATACATTTAATTCATGTTAATCTTTAGAAGAATATGTATTCAATTATCTATGTATTTATCATCATTCACTATAAGGCAACAAATTGATATTATGTTACCTCTAAGCCCCATATATTTTTCTTTGAAAATTTATGTACTACAATATGCTCTGACTTGTAACCAGAAATATTTATATGTATTCCAGAGGTTACTCTTAGTCAAAATTGGAATTACTTAAGAAAAAACATTAAAGAGGTACCTAAAACTATTTTGTCCAAAAGTTAATTATTTTATTAATACTTGCCTTTTATTCAGTGGTTACAAAAATAGAACTCATGGAAGGCTGATATATGACATGTTTTCTACCAAGAAATAGAGTCTTTTGTGATTCTCTCTCCCTCTCCCTCTGTTTCTCTCTTTGTCTCTTTCTCTCTCTGTGTCTCTTTCTCTCTTTTTCTCTTTCTCTTTGAAATTTGCCTGCATGTATGTCCGTGCACCCAAGGAGGCTGGCTAAGGACACTGAATTTGCTTGAACTGCCCAGTTCTGAGCAACCATATGGATGCAGGGAATCAAATCCATGTTTTCTGGAAGAACATTCTGTGCTTTTAACCATGGAGTAATCCCTCTAGAACCTCTGATAATATTAAAAGAAACTATGTATAAAACTTAAAAAAAAAACAACCTCAACAACTTGTATGGGATAGTACTATTCATTGTCTAGCTCAGTATTTCCCATAAAATGTGGTATCTATTATACCTTTTAGAATCTATACTAGGAGATGTAATAGTTAACACTCCTATATTTTAATTTATAACATCATTCCCTCATAAAGTACCCAGTCCAAAACCTGAAGCTAAGTGCATACCTACTAATACCTAGTAGATAACTGGATTCATTTCTTATTAATTTCTGACAGACTGTACATGATTATTAATTGATAAAACCTGTTTCACTATTCTTGTCTTGAAAAACAATACAATTCCACTTGGCTCTGTCTGCAGTCTGGCTTCTTATAGACCCCTTTGCTTTTAGCTATTTTACATGGGTCATAAAAAGCTAAAGTAAACACAAGTTCTTTGGAGTGATATTTTTAAAAGTTCATTTCTTCTTCCACTATTTTATTTTTTACTAAGACTATTCATGCCTATGATTAGTGATGTACTGTGCTTATATATTGTTACTAATTGATACAATACCGAATAAGCTCTTGAGATCAGCCAACCTCAAATCCATTTCATATGTCATGTGCATCTGGGTTGTGTTCCCTACCTATCCTGCTGCTTCAAGGTCAAGCATGTCACTTAAAAGACTAGGAACTCAATACTGAAGACACTGGAGCAGATTTTAGTGTTACTGGCTTGCTTTCAAGAATTGGGTAACATGTTATAATTTTTTGATGATTTGTTGGTTACTTGTTATTCTTTTAAATTCCCAAGGAATGAGTAACATACCCAGTGGGAACACTGATGTCAGCAACAGACACGGCAGTCACTTTCATGGGACTTCAGTCTTGACACTTCCCAAGAAACCCCCAGAGGCAGGCCCCTCTTGCATCAGAGTTCTTAGTCCGAAGATATGCTACCACTAAGGAAGAACCAACGTTGAGAGAGTTCTTGGCTTAGACTGTTAATCTCTCACTCAATATTCTTGGTAGAAAAATAGGCAGTGATTTTTAGAATAAAACCTTGTTGCCACAGAGACTCTCGAGGACCACAGAGAGACAACTTTGCAGCATTTGAGCCTGGCATCTGAACAATTTTCTCAATATCTGGAGCATGTACTACCAGAGAGAAGTGTAAAATAACTTTAGCCTCTACTTAAAATTATATAAATTCAGAAGGTCTAGAGTGTGCTATTTCTTCTCAAAACATCTTTTGAGCTTTAACTTTATTCACTATTATCCTAAATTCACCCTAAGCTCTTTTCCAGTGACACCTAGGCAAGGAGGTATGTTTTCTTCTTAGATATTAAAAAATACACCAAGCTCTTTTAACTGCAATTGTTTTGTATTTGTTTGACCACATTAATAGTAATTATACTAATAAAAATAGCTTTGTTAAACACATGAGATTTTAGAATACCAAAAGCAACAATAAGGAGTATTTTAGGTTTATTCAGGAGGAGAAAATAAAAGGAACTAGCTCCTTGAGGTTGGAGGCCTGCCCCTCTTGTTACGGGCTTGCACACTGGCTTCCTTTTTTGCTTAATCATTGCCTGGACTCCCACTCTAAGATTCATTACATGACCCCTGAAGATGAATGATCTTCCACTTCATTTCAGCCAACGCAATCTGGACAACCTCAGGCTGGGTTGGTAAGGCTTCTCTTGGGTGGTTTTCACTTCCTTTAAGAACATTAAAGTATCTCATAAATCTATATTTATTATATTAGTGAATACTATACTACAATTAAATATGAAATGCTGAAGACAATGTAAAGGTAAGAGTGAGGTCACAAACCTCTTTATTGGTAGCTTCAAGATTGCAAAAACATTGTGGAATTTGGTTTTGTCTCTATGCCTGGATCTGTTTAATATAACATAGTATCCATGGCACACTCTTTCAGACAAGGACTTTGTGAATCCTCTAAAACACAATTTCTAAATGACAAATATAGTATGTTTTATAAGAAAATAAGGTTAATCTTACAGGGAATTTGATGAACAATTTTCTTATTCAATTTGGAGTGTTTCTATTTAAACATAGTAGAAGTTTGTTGAAAGAATCTTAAAGAATTTACCAGAGCTACAATTATTAGTGTCTTCTCCACTGTGAAGGATGGTGTCTTCAAGCTCCAAGCCTAAGCTTTCCTTCCTTAAGTGACTTTTTCTTAGTACTTAGTTGTAACCACAAGAAAAGTAACAAATACACCCAAACCCAAAACTAATTGATTCTTAAACTCCCCCAAAATATAATGAGCTTAGGCCTTGATCTTCTATAAACAGTCATTGTTTTCGAGTTTAGAAAAATTGAACAACACACAGACAAAATGGCAGATTTGTCTAGGGAAAATTCTGAAATGAATACACAAATGCTTGAGTGTAAGGGAGCAATGAGGCAAGCATTGAGCAGGTTGGTGTGCTGATGAGCATGCTGCTGGTTCTGCGACTTCATGTAGACTACTTTTAATTACCTTAAGCATCTGTATAGCACTCACAAATTTAAACTGAGGGACAGGGAAAAACGCTTTTCCCATGCTGTAGTCTGCTGCTTGTTGGAATGATTTTGGAAGCTTTTTGATTTCATGTAGTTCCATTTATTGATTGCTGGTCTTAGTGTCTGTGTTATCTATGTCCCACTCAGAAGGTCTCTTCCTGAGCTGAACAGTTCCATTCCCAATTTTCTCTTCAATCAGATTCAAAGTATTTGGCCTTATGTTGAACTCCTTGATATATCTGGAGTTGAATTTTGGGTTGAGTGATAAATATGGATATCTTTGAATTGTTCTATATGCAGCCATCCAGTTTGGCCAGCACCGTTTTCCAGTGTGTATTTCTGGCTTCTGTAAAAATCAGGCATCCATAGGTGTGTGGATTTACTTCTGGGACTTCATTTTGATTCAATTGATCAATGGTGTGCTTCTAAATGGAGATGATAATTGTCCTTTCAATTTCTGTGAAGAATTGTGTTGGAATTGTGATGGGGATTCCTTTGAAATGTAGACTATTTTTAGGAGAATGACCATTTTCAGTGTATTAAACCTACTGATTGATGGGTATGAGAGACTTTCCACCTTCTAATATCCTCTTAAATTATTTTCTTCAACATCTTACAGTTTTTATTAAAAACTTTCACTTCTTGGTTAGAATCATTCCAAGATTTTTTCTGCAATTATTATGAAATGCATTATTATTTCCTCAATTTCTTTCTCATCCCATTTGTTATTTGTGTATAGGAAGATTACTGATTTTTGTTTGTAATTTTGTGTCCTGATACTTTGCTAAAAGTGTTTATCATCTATAGATATGACTTTCTAGTGAGGTCACTGGGAAATGCCATCTTTTTTTCCAACAGGACAATGCCAGCAAAATAAAATCTAGTGTAGAGGCAGTTTCTGCATGTGTTCATGACTCTGATAATCTAAAAACTACCCATGTTTCTTTTGCTTTCTTTGCACTTTCAACCTTCTCATGAAAGCATACACTAACCACTACTAGTCATAGATGAAACTGATATGCTCATAACAATACACAGACAGAATCCCATGAGAACAACCTTGGATTTGTAAATGTCTAATTGTATTTCAAGTAGTTTATATGGCTTTATAGACAACTTGTAGGGCTTCAATGGCATCTTAATTCTTAAAGATCTGTATATAATTTATAGGAAATGGATCCATTGTTAATTTTAAAAGCTTAAGATTATGGTATAATTATATTTGTGCTGGCTAGTTCTATGTCAGTTTTTCAAGCTAGAGTCATCTGAGAGGAGGAAACTTCAGTTGAGAAAAATGCCTCCATAAGATCAGGCTGCAGGCAAATCTATAGGGAATTTTCTTAATTAGTGATCCATAGGAGAGGGCCCAGCCCTTTGTGGGTGGGGCTGTCCTTGGGCTGGTGGTCCTGGCTTCGATAAGGAAGCAGGCTGAGTAAACCATAGGGAGCAAGCCAGTAAGGAACATCCCTTCAAGGCCTCTATATGAGCTCCTGCCTCCAGGTTTCTGCCCTGCATCAGATCCCTGTTTTAACTTTTTTTTTTTTGATGATGATGAATATTTATATGGAAACATTAGCCCAATAAGCCCTTTCCTTCCTGAGTTGCTTTGGTCATGATGTTTCACCGTAGCAATAGTAACTCTATTTCCCATCCTCCATTCTCCCATAAACATTCAAATGTACTCCTTCCCTTTCTAGTTTTCTAATTCTTGGCCCCTTTGTGTTGTTGTTGTTGTTATGTACGTGTGTGTGTGTGTGTGTGTGTGTGTGTGTGTATGTGTGTGTGTACATAAACACAACCGGCTTAGTCTATATAATTTTACTTGTGTGTATGTGTATCCAAGGATGACCATTTGGTATTGAATAAGCAATGGATATGCTTTTCCGTGGAGAAGATCAAGGAACTTCTCTTTGCAACAGATGGATAACATTTCAGAAAACCACAACAGATAAAAATAAAGCTGTATCCATGTGTTTTGACTAATTTGAAATTAAGCCTATTTTATGAACTTAATTTCATGTCTAAAAATGTATTTCAAAGCTTTAACATTTTGTGCCTTTATTGATGAAAGGAAAAATATCAGGCATGCCATTTAAACCGGGCTAGTCTTTGATTTCTTGGGGTAAAGGCTATAAAAAGCTATCATATAGTACTTGCAGAGAAAACAATGTGGGTTTTTTGTTTGTTTTTTTTGTTTTTTTTGTTTTTGTTTTTCTTTTTGCTTTAACACAGTTCATTGAGTGCCGATGATTTGCAACCTCGAGTAAGCATCCTATAAAGTGACCCTGTTAGAACAAGATTCCTTTCCACTTTTCCTTCTTTCCAGCTTTGAGACACAATATCCTACAAGAAAATTTGTACCATCCTCACATGCCTTCAGCAGATGTCTACAGAAACAAGAGCAGCATGTAATTTTTTTCCACATCATCCCTAGCTTTAGAGAACAACCCTGAAAGCCATGCTGCATCTGCTCAGTTGCACATTGCACATGCTGTTCTTTCTTAGAGCTCTACCCACTTGCAGCTTGCTTCACGTTGAGAAGCCTTCTGGGGTGGGTACTCTGCTCCGTGTGTCCAGCATAACCTCTCATTCATAGAGTACATATGGAGCCCATATATACTTGACTACTTGAACAGAAAATGCAACCTCTTGAAATATCTCCTTCAATCAATTTTACTTTGTGTCTTTAGTGTTACGTAATAGTAATTAGATGTGGCATTAGCATTCATATCCTTTGAAAAAATTTCATGAAGGTTCTTATTAAGACACATAGTTAAGTACAGCCCTGTAAAAAGTGCACAAGGCATGTGGTGCCTGAAGTTTACTGACTCAATTGACAATGCTTTTGCTTAGACAGCATGATATGTGAACATAGATATTTATACCACTTCAATATGATATTCACAGTTTTCAAAAACAATAAGGATTTTAAACATGAGTGTGCATAAACCAGGGGAAATCATTGGCAATTTGTTAAGTTCATGTTTGTTCTTTGAACAGTGGAATAAACAAAAGGATAAACAAATTTCATGGAAGAAACAGAATGTTTTTGATTGTATCCGCAACATCAACAAGGATATAAAGAAAATAATGGTTGTTGCTAACCCTTTGGTTAGGGGTATGAATGGATATGCAGAAACAAAAGAAATACACCTTCATCCTGAACATGGGGCAAAAGTGTTGAAGCAGATAGGACAAAGCTTATTCTCAAAAAGACCCAGACTCTGGGCACAATTCTGCCCAGACTATTAGCTGCTGCTCATAGTAGTTGGTACATACACTTCTCTACCTATGATACTTGACGTCTCATTGGGGGCAGAAGTAGACAATAATACTGTATAAGCAAATTACTTAACATTGTTCAGCCAACTTCTCATCCAATGTCTCAATTTGCTCATCTTTAAATTAGAGTTTTGAATAAAATGCATACAAGCCTAGGATACTTAAAAAATACATAGGACAATCACGTAAAACTATCTAACCTTCAGGCAATCATATTATTCAATCACAGCTCCATTGGGAAAAATCTGTATTAATGGATATGGTTATATTGTATGGATCCATTGAATATGGAAATAAAGTAATCAAGTTATTTTCCTCTCTACTTTTTAGAAGATATTTTTGAGTCGTCATGTAATTCCCTTGGAAAATTCTTTTACTTTGCCTTTAGTAACTGGAGGATTCATTTCTATTATAAGCATCTTACTATGGTCTCAGGATTACACAACCAGGTAACTGAATTACTGAGTCTTAACTCTTTAGTATCCGGAAGTGAATAAACCCCAGTCACTGGCTTTATTATTTAGTAGAACTTGATAGAACTCTACAAATTTAAACCAGCCTAACATTTGAATACTGATTTTCTTTCCCATCACAAAACCCAAGCACATTAAACATGTTAGTTTCAGACTTTAAGGTCAACAGTTATGTATATTATATTTATTTTTTTTATAAATGCTTGTCTATGGTTTATAAGTCTCTTTCCCCTAGAAATATAGGCTTATAAAACTGACTTTTAATCTAATGAAGTATAGTTTCATGTCAATCCATTTGTTAATACGATGAAAACAATGTCTTGTATGTTTCCTATAGAGATTTAGGTTCTTGGAGTTAGAAGAATTTGGATCACATGTCTGTAGTTTTATTCGTTTTGATACTTTAACATGTATGTTTAGATCTTTTGACACTTGCTTTTTGAAAACTTACTATTGGATACACAGAGCTCAGTTAGGCAATAAACATCTGTCATCTGCCATTTATTAATATTAATTATAACTGGTCAGTGGTTTGTGGAATCCAAGCTAAGCAGCCGAGAATTGTCTAAGTTTGACCTTAGAGTTTATATAAAATTCGGAATAGTTCTCCTGAGGTCCCAGCCAATTTAAGGCCAGTTTGCAACCTAATGTTTTACATTATGTATTTAGCAATCAGGGAAGATGGAACAAATGACAAAAATCCAGTATAATGAGGCCAGGAGATTAACAGCAGGAGATGTGCAGAACAATATGAGGCTGTATGTTAAACACTACCTCAAGGTACACTCGTGTTTCCAATAGATTTGGGTGGCCCTGTTGCAAATTTTACCTCAATTTTGTCTAGTTTTCCTGCATTACAAAATAAATTGGAGGACCATCATCAAAAGTTTGTACAAGGGAATACAAATAAGAAAGAAAAACCAAGAAACAAATAAATGCAAGGCTCAGGACAGCATCTACCTCGAGGAAGCTACCTGCTACAACAGCTTTGACTGTTGCGTTACCTACATACAATTCCATGTAGCTATAGCACAGTAGAGTCTAGGATCTCATCTGGAATAAATTGCATGGCCCCATGTGAAACCCACTGACATTGTGTTCTTTTCTGAGATTTAAGCATTTTTCCTAAGGGGGAAATCATTACTCCTTTCTATAGCAAAGAACCAAGAGAAATGTCAAATTCAGATTTTACCACAAAGGTAAGTGAGAGCATCAAAGACGTTCAGAAAACATGTTCAATGGTTCTAAAATATAGCAGTCTAGCCCATAGCTGTTGGCTAGCTAGAACTCATTCCTTATAAAAATGCTATTTTAACAGTAAATTTTTCACTATTATGGTGCACATGTATGTACATGATGCATTTGTGTGTGCATGGGGGGGGTGCATGCACCATGGCACATTTATGGAGATTAGAAGTTGATGGAATCAGTTCAATTCTTCCACCTTCAGTGGGTTCCAGGCATAGAACTCACGTTACCAGTATTGCAATGTGTTACCTACTGAGTCATCTTTCCACCTCTTAGCATTTATCCTTTAAGTTGAGATAAATTATACATAAAAATCCTAGACATCTTAGTGTAGAGTTTAGTGACACTATGGATATTTGCATTGTGAAACCATCACCAATGTCAGTTTTGAGGCCTCCTTATTGTACATAATAAAACTCTGTTTCTCAACAATGTCATTTTCTTTCCCCCTGATATCTCATTATCTAATGTCTCTCTCTCTGTGATTTTTGCAAATTTTTTGTAGCTTATATAAGCAGAGCAATTGGATATTTGTGATATTGTGACTGACTGATTTCAGTTAACATAGTATCTTCAGTTTTATCCATGTTTTAGCACATATGAGAATGTTTTTCCTTTTTTCAAGCAATGATGTGCCACTGAATGCATACACTACATTCTATTTATTGAGTCCTTTATAAATGGTCATAAAAACTGCTTACAGCTTTTGGCTATTGTAAATAATACTTTTATTAACATGGGCATATGAATGTCTCCTTGAGAATCTACTTTTAATTCTCTTAGTATACACTCAGTTGGAATTACTGGGTCACATTATAATTTCAGTTTGGATTTCTGTGGAACTGCCAGGCAGGTTCAATTATCTTGCATCCCTATGGGCAGTGCATACAAGTTCCAATTTCTCTCTGCTTGCTAACAACACATCTCTACTGTTAACCCACATTATGTACCGGGATTCCCGTACACATTATATATGCATTTCTCTTGCTTTATTCAGCCAGTGCTTGGTACTTATGAAATGATTATTACATTCCAGATACAAGTATAACTTTATATACATGGGTAAATGTATATTTTAGTGTTCTGATAGTATCATCTAAAAGATGAAAATAAGGCATAAAAAACATAACTTGCTTAAAACCCATAGAGCTAGTTAAAAGTCCATTCCATTTGAAGTTTAAAAACAGGAGTATCATTTATTTTACCTCTGCTAGAAATGAATATATTACTATGATCAAAAGAATAATCTGGAGCAAAGACCCAAAAATTTAATAAAACTTTTCTCAGCGGATAGAACTACCCTGAGTGAAGGGATATTGATAATTTTTATACATTCAAAAATGTTGAGCTTTTACAACAGATATTATAATTATTGGCAATAAAATGCTTTAGCAAAAATTAAAAAGTGAAGCAAATAACTCTCATGACAGACTTGTGGTTGAACTGTGACAGTTCTGACTACAAATATTTCTGTACTTTTACTGAAATGATTGGAAAATTAGATGTTATCTTAAGATTCTAAACATGTGAATAAACAGTCAATTTAAAATAGGAGAAGATTTTTATGTAGATATTAGCTCTTCATTCAATATCAAGTCAAGCTATAATTCCTAGAATCACAGACTTAGCTATAGAGTAAGGGGTTAGAGAGGATAGATAGATCTCCTTAGGAAAGGGAAATAGAATATATAGTTACGAATGAATGGGGGAGGTTGTAATGGGAGGATTAAATAGGGTGAGGGAGAGGAGAGGGAAGGAGGTAGGGAATACTGAGTGAGATAGCTAAAGTTAAGGGACTTTGAGGGATAGTAGTAGAAGCTTTCTAAAATATATACATATAGGATCGTGGTCTAAATGAAATAGCCAAATAATGTGGGAGACAGAACCCCAAGTGGATATTTTTTGTCACAAAAAGAAGCTTCCAGTACTGGAAATGGGTCACATCTAACTGAATTATTGGCCAAAGGGGTCCCATGGGAACCTAAATACCTTTGGCTGTTATCAAACCTACAGATTGCTCTACACAAACTGACAGCAAGGGCCCATTGTTGAAGACAACACCTACACAACTCATTGAACATGAAGAAGTCAAGCTGGTGCTTACATAGAGACTTTACTATGTAGAGAAGAAACAGCTGCGACAGCTGGATGTAGTGGTGCACGTTTATAGAGGAGAAAGGAAAACACCAACCCAAATATAAACCCTTTGATCTACAGTCGTATCTTGCCTGCAAAATTTGCTGCTGCAATGTTGGCATGACCCTTATGGGAGTATCCAACCAATCTCTGACTTAAGGCATACTCAATATATGAAACTCATGCAAGGCACTGCTTAGATGACCAAGAACTTATGAATAGATAGCCCAGGGTAAAACCAGATATGACTATGTTACTAAAAGCACATAGCAATAAAATGAATCCTAATTACATTTTACTATACTCATAGGTCAGTGCTTTGCTCAGCTGTCATCAGAGAAGCTTCCTCCTGCAACAAATACAGATACCCACAGCCAGACAATATGGAGTAATACCTTTGAACACTGAGCCCTAAGTGGGATACCGCCATCAAATCCCTCCCCTAGGGCTCAAGGAACTGTGGAAGAGGAGGCTGAAAGAGTGAAAGAGCCAGAGGGGATGGAGCACACAGGGAAACTTCCCTCTAAATCAACAGGATGGACACACATGAAGGCACAGAGACTGTACAGGTCTGCACCTATTGAAATGCTAGAGCTGAAAGAAGTGGACACATGACCCCATGCCTAACCAAGAAGCAATCTCCCATTGATAACCACTAGTAAAAGAAAATTTAGACTTCTCCAAGGGAGAAACAAACTAGTCTTAAGAGTAGGCAGCATGCTTACCAGAAAATGGCCCACAGAAGACAAACTCAGTAGAGACCTTTAAGGTTCCTTATATGCCAAAGTTTTATTTTATTATCTTATATTTTAATATGTTTATGGTTTTCTCTATTTTTACTCTACAGACTCCTTGTGTATATATTGTGGCTTCCAGTGTAGTGTCTTTATAGGGTCTCTGAGTTTGCAAATGAGTGGGTCTTCGCATCTATATCTGTTTCTTGTACCTTGTATTGGGCTCTTTTCCTTCCGTTTGTTTATTTTTCCTATTCCAATATGCTGCTTTATTATATTGTTATATATTATATTATATTAATTATATTATTTGGAAGCCTACTTGTTTTCTAATGAGAGAAAAGGAGTGGATTTTCATGGGAAGGAGGATGGGTGGGCAATTGTGAGTAGAGGGAGGGGAACTAATTAGGATACATTATGCACAAAAAAATCCATTTTTAATAAAAGGGAAAAATTGCGGCAGCTGGATGTAGTGGTGCATGTTTGTAACCCAGCCTTTGGAAGAAGAGAAGAAACAGATTGTGAATTCAGGGTCATGCTGGCATTGACCTGGATCATTTACACATGAATGTGGTATGTCCTCTCTCAGCATATATGTATATATTAAGTAATTAGACAATCAATTAATTAGGTCCATATATGTGTATATTAGTTAGTTAGGTAAATACGCATGGGTAGGAGAATAAGACAAGAGGAGCAATGTTAAAGGTTGCCACAGGGTTGCAAGTAGCTGAAAAAAGGGTAGAATAGGTAAGCTGAAGACTCTTGAGCTGGTGTGAAGACTTGGGTTCCAGTGCTTGCCTGGTGAGCATGCCAACTATGCTCAGTCAATCCCCGGAATGTAGAGGAACAGAAAATTGACTGCTGAAAATCACACCTCTGAGAATCACACCTTTACTCACATACACACATTATACCACATTCCCCGACACACACACACACACACACACACACACACACACACACACACTACACAAACAAACAATTATTTTAGATATATGTAAACTTTCTTCTCTTACACATTTCAGAATAGAACTTGAGAAGCTGGACAAATGTTTACTCTACTAGGGCTTTGCTTATGAACTACTTAAGTAAGCTAAGTTGTAATTTCTAGGAAAAGAAATTGAAGCATAAGTCCTTAGTATGTGATATAAATCAGAGAATAACTAGACTATGTATCTGACACTTACAATGTATATTCATTACCCTGAGTGATATTTCTCTGTATATGTGGGCATTTCATATTATACTGATTATATTATGGAAAACTAGGTTATCATTTATGTTAATTAGGGTAATGCTTGTATTCATGAGTTACAATTGGACAAAAGCTCCTAATTTTAATTGTGTGTGATTTCTTTAAAATTGATTATCATTACATTTTTTTTTTTAGTGTGTGTGTGAATGTGTGTGTGTACGTAGAGGTCTAAGGACAGTATATATGGCTTGGTTCTTTCCCTCTACTGTGTGGGTCCCCAGGATCCATCTCATATCATCAGCCTTCCTGGCAAGAGCCCTTACCCACTAACCATGTCACTAAAGGCACACTTCCTATATCCTGCTTTACTTTTGAAATAAACAATTGGATGTGTGTACATGTGTACACAGACACACACACACACACACACACATGCACACGCTTGTATACGCACACATATGGCTCAAGTATGAGTTTAGTATATTATCGTCTCTCATGAATTTAGATATTATGCCACAGTAAGAAACAAATGTGCTTGAAAATATCCAATTGCTCTTGATGCAAAAGTAAATCAGCACCCCATGTACATATCCATCCTTACTCACAGACTGTAATTCCTCTTTGTTACTCTTTGTTGAGCAACTCTTCTGCTTATCTGATTCTTTCCAAAGGCAGGGAAAAAAGAGACTCCTCTAGCAGAAAAAACAAACAAATAAAACAGCTCCTCATAAGACATACTTTCCAGTTTTAGCAGCGTGGCCTCATAGAGGGTAGAATTATAACCCAGTGGTACATGCATCACATAAACACAGGAGCTCAGTAATTAGGTTTGAGTTCATCTTAAAGTTCCAGTGGCATGGTGAGTAATTAAGCAGAAGGTCATTACCCACACTGTTGTGCTCCACACAGAACCCTAAGCAGCTAGAAATGGAAATGAGTGTCCTTGCCTGGAGTCTACAGATGAGTCCCAGAAACCATTCAAGGAGTAGTGGATTCAGTTCAAGTCAGTTTAATCCCATTAAAATGCTTCTAAAACCCAGAAACTGGAAAAATTGGTTAAATGAAGATATTATTAGCAATTATGCTAGACACGCACATCAGGTCAAAATTGAGAAAAGTACTTGCTTATGCTTCTTTATTTAAATTGCTCTTATACATATTAGCTGGGAAGTATCTGGTGAAAGAATATGTTTGTATGTTGAATAATTTTGAGCACTTCATATTTGTGTATGTGTGTAGTGAGCTGGGTCATTTACATATACATCCCTATTTGTAAGTCAAACCATTCACAATGGCACCCACTTTTATTATAGGTATTTGACAATGTGAAAATGAAAGGCAGACTAATCAAAGCATTGTAAATGCCTGCTGGAGTGATTACTTCAAGGAATGGACACGTGATTCAAACTGATCACAACTAAAATCCTCCATGAGATAGGCCATGTGGACAGGGAAATTAGGGTAAGTTGGGACTTTTACATATGGACTCTGGACTGGAGCTGTTTAGAGCCAGATTTCTTCTAAATTTTAGAAAGATTCACAGCAATGGAAAACAAACCAGTAAATAGGGAAAGAGAGGGAGGATGAATTGAAACAATGAAGAAAGAAGACAGATGGCTTAATGGCACTGTAACTTAAAAAATCCTATGCTGAAAGCTTTTTTTTTCTTAAGATAATTTTAGATCTGCCATTTAATTTTTCTTTTAAAAAAGATTCACTTATTTTATGTAAGAGTACTCTATTTGCATGTATACCTGCATGCCAGAAGAGGACATCATATCCCAATGTAGATGGTTGTGAGCCACCATATAGTGGCTTGGAATTAAATGCTTGGAAGCATTTAATTCTGTCTGGAAGAGCAGCCAGTGCCCTTAACCACTGAACCATCTCTCCAGCCTCTAGATCTGTTATTTTTAGCTCATATGTCCTGATGAATACTGGTGTATGATTTTTTTTAATACTGGCAACTGGTTCATACAGATTATGAATAGTATTTAGAGATGCCACAACCAGAAAGAGAAATTATTGAAAAATTTTGTTTTAATTTTAGATCTTAAGGAATGAGGGTGGTTTGAAGAAATGAGTGTTAAAAGGGAATTGAATTGAAAAATGAAAATATTTGAGAAAGCAAAATGAGAATACAGTACGTTAAGGAATTTTGGGGAATTTTCTTTTATATCAGTTTGCTATATTAACAGTAAAGCTTGCTGGTAAAAACATCACACTGGAAACAACCTGTTTGTGTTTGTTCATCAGTAAAATATACACCCTTTTCTGAGAAGTTTGACTCAATACTCATACAGGGCTAAATCCCTTTAGCTTGTGCAAGGCTGTCTCCTCTATAATCCCAAGTATACAATTTTTAAATACAGAAATGATTTGATATTTACACAACCTAATTTCCACAGCTATGGTTTGGCATCAGACAAAGCATCTTAATGACATAGTAAACAGATAGTTTTTAATGTAACCAAGTATTAGAGTATTTATAGTTTTTAATGTAACCAAGTATTAGAATATTTCTCTTCAATGATGCCACAGAGATCAACTGTTTCTAACTAGATCTGCTCCCTCACACCTCTTGGGAGGTCTAAGGTGTGTAATCCATTTTGTCAGTCACAGACATATACAAAGTTTCTCTGTAAGGCTTCTATGAAGTTGCTGGAGTAAATAGGGAGACTTAATAATCCTTTTTGTGTCTGCAAATGTGGGTTTGTCTCTGGTGCCAAAGGGCTTCAGCAACAGCAGGAGTTCTCAAGAGTGGTGGGGGGCAGGGAGCTAGAAAGGACCATAAATGAAGGAAGTGTCTTTCTGCTGAGAAATGTTTGTTTTGTAATTAACAAAGAACAAGAAAGACCATTCTGGAAACTACATTTGGGGGTTCAGAATTTAAATTTATGCTGATGCTCTTGGAGTCTCTCTCTAGGGAACCCTACTAATTGGCAGGAATCTTAGTTGGCCAGAGTAGGCTATGAGTGAAGCCAAAGGTCTTGAGGTCATTTCTCCAAAGGCCCTATTATTTCAAACTCTGTTCCACAGCCACAAACTGTACCTTTAACCCTGCTCAGCCATTTGAAAAACACTTATTAGTGCAATGATATGATGGTCACAGGAAAAATACCATATATTTGCCTTGAAGCTAGAACAAAATATAGGCAGACCTATTTTATATTTTGCCAGTAAAAGTAGATGTTTTTGTAAGTATGTTAGCAAACTTTAATGAAAACTGCAGCTACTAGTGTTCTTATCATGAAAATGAAAACTCTCAGCAGAAGTTTTTGCTACAAGAAAACTGAACAAGGTGATCAAAGCTTTCAGGAACATTAAGCATCACATTAATGCCTAGAATATGAACATAATGGTAAAGGGGGTGTCTTTTTAAATTTCTCAAACGTTAGAACACCTATCACAAAGAGATACTTAAGTAAATATTTATCTAATACATGAGTTTATCTTGGCTTGGCTTTTTACAAACAAAAGATTATTTCATGATTGTACATAAATGGTTTTTTTTTTTTTTTTTTTGCATCCACGAATGTATGCGTACCACATGTGTCTATGGTACCTGCAGAGGTCAGAAGAGGACGTCAAATCAATGAGGACTGCAGTTATGGATGGTTGTAAGTCACCCTGTGGGTGCTAGGGATCAAACTGTGTCCTCTGCAAGAACAAGTGCTCTTAATGGCTGAGCCATTTCCCCAGCTCCTTCACTTGGCTTTTAATTTTTTCTTGTAGTCTCCTTGTGATGGTAACTCTGACTATCAACTTGGAGTAATTTAAAATCACACCATTGAAACAAACCTCTAGGCATATCTGTGAGGAAGTTTCTATATTAGGCTAGTTGATGTTAAGAAGAGGCGGGCTAAGTGGGGGGCAGGACCATTTCATGGGGTAGGGTCCTAGACTAAATTAAAAAGGAGAGAGAGATGAGTATTCATCTCAGTCTCTGCTTCCTGACTGGAGAAGGTATTTAACTAGTTGCCTCAAGCTCCTGCTGCCAGGGCGTTGACATCAAACTGTCAGCCAAAGTTCTTTAAGTAGTTTCGCCAGGTATGACAGCAGTGGGAAGATGAGTACACTTCATTTTATACATGGGAGGTACAACAGAAATTATATACTTCACATCTCTACTAAAGAGGAGTGGTTCTGTTGCTTCCATTTAATCATTTAATCGGGAATTGGTGTTTACAGACACTAAAGGTCCTTGCCCCCAATTGGTTTTTGATCTATCAATAAAGATGCCAGTAGCCAATGGTGGAAAGAAAGAGGCGGGACTTTCAGGTTTCAGAGCAGGAGTGGGCAAGAAGAGGAGATTGAGATACTGGGAGAGAGAGAAAGAGCAGAGTTAAAGCTGTAGGGGAGATCTTCCAAAATGTTTGTGGAAAAGGAAAGAGATCCATGGAAGGGCATGGTGTCTTGGGCAGCAAGGCCAATGCACTTCACAGAAGGGAACCAGGTAACTAAATTGAGGGCAGATTTAAAGATGTTGAAGTAGGATAAAGGTAAGGGCATGCTAGCCGTAGAAGGCTTAGAAGAGCTTAGCCACAGAGCCAATAAGGCAGTTTTAAAAATGAGCTAGTGTGTGTGTGTGTGTGTGTGTGTGTGTGTGTGTGATATGTGGCAAGATAGCTCCTGAGCAGGTACGTGTCTGCAACTCATCAGGAGCACAAGCAGAGTAGACAAAACTACTTGTCACACTGTACTGTGTTTTATAGAGGAAGAGACAGCATCACAAGGAGAGATTGGTAAAGACGAAGTGGCTATAATCATCGAACTGCAAACAAGAAAATGATCTCTGCGTGGCAGTCACATTCACCTCCCTCCCTTTCTGCCTACGCTTGGCTGGCACCTTAGAAAATAACGTCATGGTTGCCCGAGGTAACAGGTTCAACGTAATTCTCATCTTCAGAGTCAAAAATGGCCTTGTGGCCAGTACAAGATAACAGAAGGGTGTGGAAATATAAGCTTGCCAGTTCTAAGTATCTCCTCAGATAAACCTACTTCGCCTTTCTCTCTTGGACTTGGTGTACCTTCTCGACATTGAACATAGCCCATTAGCCTCAGTTCTCAGCCATCCAGAAGGAGCATGGATGAGACACATGAAGTAGCCCAGCTAAGATCAGAATTGTTGAATGGATCTCTGTTTAAACTACCCAGTCACAGATCCTTAAATAGATGGCTGTTGTTTTAGCCTCTATTTTGAAGTTACTTATTATGCAGTATAAATTTATGAAAACATCTCCCATAGTATCTAAACAAGGACAAGATTAAACAAGGGACTGAGGAATATTTGTAGAAGTCAGCACTCTCTCACATAACATAGCAGTGCGTGTTATTTTAAACACACTGAAGAAAGCATTAAAGAGATGTACCAGTGGATGAAGTCCCGGCTACATACATATCAGTCCTAAATTCAGATCTCTAGCAACCCTGTAATAGCATGGCACAACAGCATGAGTTTTAGTATCAGGCCTGGGTGGAGTGGGAGAGACAAGCAAATTCTAGTATTTCATTGCCAAGATATTCTAGCCAGTCATTGA
>NW_022196902.1:22248730-22253905 GCF_008632895.1 Mastomys coucha
AGGGAAGTCTTTTATCAAACAGTAGCATAGAGGAGGATACCCAACATCAACCTTTAAGGAGGATACCCAACATCAACCTTAGGCCTCTACACCCATGTAAATACACACACACACACACACACACACACACACACACACACACACACATACACACATGCTCCCGTGCGGGCTCACTACTATAAGTCAAATTCAGGCACATATACATCTCTCTATCCTGTCTCCCTTCCCTGCTCTGAGGTTTTATTGAGGATGTCAAAAAGTCAGTAATTGTGTACTGACAACCACTGAAAGTGCATGATCTTTTACTTTTATTTACTCTTTACTCTTTCTTTACTATTTCAATATTTCAATGTATAATTTTAATACCTGTATGACATCAGTCTATGTGCTAACTTATAGAACTTTTTAGGATGCATCTTATATGTCATAATAACTCAAATATGTAGTTAAGTTGATAAAAGTTCAAGACAGAAAAAAACATTGTAATAGTAATAGCCATTAAGATAGTAATTTATGAATAATTCAAAGCTTATTTAAAAGAAGACCATGACAAATTACAGAAGATAATCTCAAATTGTAAACACATAGTACATTTAGTAAAAATTAGGAATTATGACTATAAAAATACATTGACTTCATTAACCTCATTTCTAATAGTAATTAGAAGCACTAGAAAAATGGAAGTAAGAAAAACACATGGGTAAAATTTTTTATATCTTTTTCAAAACACAATCCATTCTATATCTAGAAACAATTTCCTTCTATATAACTTTTTTGAATGCTTCTTGGAAAGTTATTTCTGGATCTTATCATTCTTCCCTGGAGCTTCTGCCTTTGACAATTAGAACTCAGCAGGAAATAATACTGAAAGCAAATTCTTCACCTTTTCCAAACACAAGTGGCCTACTTCTGTACACTGTGACCCTCCCGGGCAGATCACAGGTGTAGTTTCAAATCAAGATTTGAAGATGTATTTTAAAAAAGACCAGGCCATTTGTTCACCCATCTTTCAGAATTGAAGCTATACAATTAAGAGACTCTTCCTGTTTTATACATCTCTGAGCCCTGAAGTCAGAACAATTAAGCAGTAAATAGATATGCTTGTGGGTAGATCTTGCGCTTATCATTTTACAGTTTTTATCTTTTAAACTGCTTGAAGGTTTCTTATGTTTATGATTCTAAAATAAAAATGATTAGCTATTCCAGATATACTAACTCATATGTCTTCTAGTCAACTTAGCTTGCAGGTAGATGTTCTATGTGTGTTTATTCTTCTTAGCATTTACATTTCAAAATGCTTCATGGTATACCACACATATTTCATAACTGTTTATCTAAGTCTAAGTGAGAAGTTGGGTAATACTCCCATGCCCTATATAGTTTATGGAAAGCACGGACACAGGTCATAGCTACATGTTTCTTTGACTTCTTACTGTTTAATTTAATTTATTTATTCACTTTACATTCTGATTGCTGCCCCCTATCCTGGTTCCTCTCTTACATAGTCCCTCCCCCATCCCCTGTTAATGTACTATATTCAATATAGACATTAAAAGAATTTAAGAAAAGTGTTTCGGAGGTGATGAATTAGGAGCATGGTTTTATTCCTTCCTTATATTTCCAACCTACCTTGAAAAATGAAACAGGCTCATTGAAAGACAAATGAAGAGTAAGAAAAAGTAGAGTGGGGCTAGGAACGTCATTCTAGGAAATTAGCAATTCCTGCTAGTACATGTATTATCAAATTTGAAAAGTAATAAAACATTTATGATGTTATATTTGCATAAAACTTAGTTTGTGAATGTAAAATGTTGTTGTATCCTTGGAAGGAAAGGACAAAGGTCAGAAACAAAATTTTAAGGGCATGCTTAAGTTCCAGGTTGATACTTAAACATCTTTAGGGCACAACTTCTCTTCTAGCTGCTAGCCTTAAGAAGTAGCATTTATAACATCAATATTAATGACAGGTATAGTAAGAAGAATATTATAAGGGCATATTCTCAAATAAAAGAGAAAAGATAATATAATTTTAGTTTCTCTATAGAATAAGCTTCACTTCATTTATATTTTTGAAGAAAAATGTACTAAATATCGATTAATGCTGTAGATTTTATAGAAAAGAATATGGTAAAGGCCAGATGTAGCTCATTAAATTACAAGATCGGTAGTAAACAGAAGTAACTCTGGTTATGGGAGCATACCAACTGGGTACGCAGTCAGGTGACTTCCAATGCCAACTTTCAAAATTTAAGATTTTTAAATTAATTGATAACAAATGTTAACAAGACCATTTTCACTAGCCAACTTGCATTCCTGAAACTGTTTTAACCAAGACCTCTTGCAGATTTAAAAAAGTTAGATATTCTCTTTAACATAACTCATATTTCCAAAAATTTTAGTATACTAAGTTCTGAGTTCCAGTGGTAATGGAAGACTCCAAATAGTCTCATGGTGGGGAATTTATTCTCTTGATATGATAAAAAAATATTTTGTAAAAGCTCAGGTGATCAAAATTACTTTTTCTATAAACAGTGTTCATGTTTAGAGTGTCCTCTTCTGTGACTGTAAGAAACTACTTTACTACATGATATTGTTTATGACCATCTGTTTAGACATTTCAGCTTCCCTTTGGACTCTGGGCTTAATTAACTTCATAGAGGATTCTACTTAGCTACGAATCTTTAGGAATTTGCATAATAAGTGACCACAGAAGTAAGAGTTTAATAAAGGTATGTTGAGTACCTGACTAACACAGATGTAGAGGCTCACAGCCATCCATTGAACTGAGTACAGGGTCCCCAGTGAAGGAGTTGGAGAAAGGACCAACGGAGCTGAGGGGTTTGCAGCCCCTTAGGACGAAAAACAATATGAACTAACTAGTACCCTCAGAGCTCCCAGGGTTTCAACCACCAACCAAAGACTGCACATGGAGGGGTCTGATTGTTCTGGCAGCATGTGTATAGTAGAGGATTGCAAATTCGATCATCAATAGGAGGAGAGGAGCTTGGCCCTGTGAAGGTTCTGTGCCCCAGTGTAGGGGAATGCCAGGGCCAGAAAGTGGGAGAGGGCAAGGTGGCAGGCATGGGGAAGTGGGAGGCAACAGGGGTTTGTTTTTGTTGTTTTTGTTTGTTTCTTTATTTTGGAGGGGAAACTGGGAATGGAGAAATTTACATGTAAATGAAGAAAATATCTAAAAGAAAAAAAATAAAGGTATGTTGAATGAATTAGTGAAAGAATGACTGAAGTGAGCTAAGGAAGTCATCTGCAGAGGTGTTCAACTCCTGTCCAATGATAATTAGCTTGTGGGCAGGGCCATTCATAGGCTCACTAGAAAGTTATCTAGAATTATTTAAAGATACACAGCATATCGGTAGGCAGTGGTACTGAGGGCAGCGTTAAGAAATGTGGGAAAATGATCATTTAAAAATCAGCAACTGTAGTTCTAAAGGAAATTTATTTCCACTCATGCACTATTTCCAGTGGTAAGTTTCTCCTTGGTGCTTACAGGATTTTAACAAATTTTGACATAAATAATATTGGTCTAAGAGTTTCTGCAACCTGTTACAAAGGTCTATAAAAGCAACGTAGAGACAGACTGTTCCCAGTGGCTTTAATTCTTTACTTCAAACTGTGAAACTTAGAAACATTTGCACCATTTTAATTTGTAAGCAGTTGTGTAGAGAATGTCTCCTTTGGTAGGGGTATGTCCCTTTGTTGTGGTCTCATACCAGGTGATGTTTACCTTGTATTTATGAAACTTCCCAAAAGTTCCTGGGCAATACAAGGCAGATCACATGAAAAATCAAGCCTAAAAGCTTATAGTAGTCTCTTGAATTGGGCTTCATTTATCACACTATCACACTAAAGTGCTGAAATCAGGTTCCATACTGAAAAAAAAAAAACCTTATCAGATTCATAAACTGTAACTTAGATCCACAGTGTTCTTTTCCTACCCATTTTAAAGCGTCCGGCATGATGAATGTGGCCAAATATTCCATAAGATATAAAGTGAAATATGGATCAAATTGGGAGGATTCAAAGAAAAAAGTTGTGTTAGTGAGTATGTACCTCGCTCTCCCTTTGAACACTTCTTTCTTTGTACTATACACGTTCTGGTCTCGCTTGGTGGTGGGCACAGGTTACCCTTGGCTGAAGGATGCTGTAGTATATCTCGGACCCGTGTTTCAGTCCCTCTTTTGAAGCCACACGTTTTTCCTTTCTTCATGCATGGACTCCATGGACTCCATTCACTGGCCTCACAGTGCACTGCAACCAAACAAAGTCTCAGTTAGCTCCCAAGCACAGGCAGGGTTGTCAGTGAACCATACAAACAAACAAACAAACAAACCTCAACATATCCCTTCAACACATCTAAGTTTATAGAGTAGATTCTGCAGATCATAGTTTGACAAGATAATATAAATAAGGGGCAGACATAGGATGTTTTTTAGTACATGTGCTGTTGGGATAGCTTCTTCTCACTGAATTGGAATTCTGCAGTAAACCTGGCTAACTCAGGCACACCTAATCAATGTTTTGTAAATTTCCTAACGCTGCTGTAACTAGTGGGTGATTCTTACTAGAGCTTGAGGGATATTGCAATTGTTTAGTAGATAATTAAATGTTTGCAGATCTCAGAATTATTTGGAGGGCCTGATAAAGCACAGGATTCTGGACCCCACCCTAGACTTCTGATGACATTTCTATCTTGGAGCAGATGTGCCGCCTTAATGTAAGAGATGTTATGTGTAGACATAGGAACATCATTTGGTTTGAGAGCATCTGTGCTAGAGAATGGCAAGCAGAAAGGTATCCAGGTCCTTCTCCTAGACTCAGTGCCCTTTCTATTTCCCATGCTGTGGAATGCCTAAACATTTATTACTCAGTTAATTCACAGCAGCATCTCTAACTTCAGTGAACTTCTGGTCAGTAACAGCTAATAACTTGCATTTGGACTGGATGTCCTTGCGTGGTGCTTAAAGGGCAGGGTGTGCCCTTCCGAAGCTGTTGTGAAGATTTGTTTCCTTTGTGTGAGTGTAGTTTCTCTGCTTTTCATTAATACTTTTCCTGGATTTTTGTAGCAGATGTTTGTACTTTTAATGACACTCCAAAAGTGCTATTTTTCCTTCTTTCTCTCCCTTCCTCTCTCCCTCCCTCCCTTCCTCCTTCCCTCCC
>NW_022196902.1:22254243-22267303 GCF_008632895.1 Mastomys coucha
CTCCCTCCCTCCCTTCCTCCCTCCCTTCCTTCCAACAATGTCTCTATATGCAGTCCAGTCTAGACTCAAACTTATAATCCTCATGTCTGTGTCTCCTGATTTCTGGTAGTATAGGGCTGTGCTCTCCTGGCTGGTTTTTAAAATGCTGTTCCTGTTTTTATGACCATGAAACATCATAACTTACAACAACAGAAATGGCTTCCAATTGCAAACCTTTCAGATAGTACAAACTTGTCTCCACAGAAACATGGTTTGTGTAATCTCTTGCATTGTCTTCTGACTTAGTGGGTTGTTATTATACAAGAAGGCTATCTCTGATGACAACCTCAAGAACAATAACCTAAGTGATCTAGGGACTTAAATCTCTAGATATAAGAAAATATTTTTAATTAAAATTTTATTTTAAATCTAGAGAATTAAAATGCCCTTCATTTTTATAGGCATTTTCATCACTTGCAGATACCCAAGTGCAGCACAGAGTCATATAAAAATGAATTTGTTTCAGTAAACTTAAGTGAGCTCTATTGATCATCTTCAAAATAAACTTTACATTTAACTATACCATTGTGATTCTAGTCAGCAAATAAAGCAGCTATAGTATTTAGTAGTATAATCTTTTACCAGTTATGAACCTTATCTCCTAGCACCCTTTCTCTAAGTTAATCATCAAATAGTAATACAGATTAAAAAGCCTCCAAGAAGGCAAATAGAAAGAGAAATATCAGTCTGTATATTACCGTTGTGTCTGTATTTATCACTACAATTAAGGGGACAAATTAGAAAAAAAGCATTATTTAATTTGGAAGCCAAAATATTGTTGGTCTTTCAACAACAAAGGTCATAAAATCAAATACATACATTCACTTTATGAAACCAGAATTGAAAACTTGAAATGTAGGTAACTACTTATCTAAAATCAGAAGATGACTGGTTATTAAGATGAAATTCTGATTTAATCTTAGATATTTCTATTGAAGGAGAAAATATAACTAAAGAGACTAGATAGTAAATATCTTCAGTTAGTTAAAACCCATATGAAAAAAAAGATTTTTTTCTTCAGAGATACTCTAAAAGGCTGGTAATTTAACAAATAATATATTTTCATAAAAATAGAAAGGTTAGAAAAATGATAGATATAGCTAAAAGAGTGGTTTAAGTTCAATTTAGATTACATGAACAATGTAAAACTGAGATATAACTTTATTAAAAGATGTTTAAGAAGGATCTTAACATTGGATGCTCCCTTCCTCCCTTCCTTCCTTCCTTCCTTCCTTCCTTCCTTCCTTCCTTCCTTCTTTCCTTCCTTCCTTCTGCCCAATGAACTAAGTATTTCAGAAAAATTCATGAGCCCTAGATCCTAGAAAGAGTCATACTGTGATTCATTATCATCTGAGATGTAGTGAAAGTGACAGTAAAAGTGTGTGGGGCAGGGGAGGTGGGACTGGGTGAGCTTGGGTTCAGCCAACGAGGGCATGTCCAATAGGAGATATAGCTAGGGCATGAGCTCTGAGTCTCTGTGTTTACAGTGATACCCTGCCCAACTCTGTGACTTCCAAGAGGAACAATGAGGAACACCAAACTCCATTGCAGAGGGGAAGCAAATATCTCAAGTCCTAAGTGGAAAAATTATGCCCTCTTATAAAGTGGAAATGTAGGCTAAATTGATTTGCAAACCATTAGGACTAGATATATTGTTACAATGATCTTTCATGCCACCTCTATATGTGGGCAACAGTTTCTTGTTTGAAATCTATTCACTCAGTTTACCTTCTAAGTAAAAACAAGAACTAAATTGATAGCTCTCAGCAGAGGAAAGATACACTACTAGTACTAAGCAGTGAAGAGCCCTAAATAAGATACTAACCTAAGCATTGAAATTTATGGTGTGTTTTGCACTCCACATCTCAGCTTTCTGGGTCCTGCTCCTCCATACTTTGATCATCCTTTGTATAGTGAAGAATGCCATTATTTTCCCTGATAATCTGGGGCAAGCCAGCACATGCTGTGCCTGAGTACAGAATGCCAGAATAGGCATCTTTCCTTAGAGAACAGGCTAAAGGAGCCAGTCCTGATGAAATTGCCCATCTGCAATATAACTGTGTCCTAGGTCACTTGTTCAATAAATGGCCATTTGGCAACTAGTGATATTTGAAATGCATAATCATCCTCTAAAATTTATGGTAAGAAATAGACTTGGTAACTTTGGGGATATAAAAACCAATTTTCCTTGAAGGTTCCCACAGTGCCAAATGTTAAACACACTCTGTGATAAGAAACTATTACAGAGCATTCAGCTTTTAAAGACTGAATGTTACACCTTAAACAACTAACAAAACTTAAATATCTGGTTTTATTCCTCAGTAAAGAAATCCTACAAGCTTCTGGTATCTGCACTTTAATATTTCAATGGAATGTTTCCCATGTTTCCACTGCTTAGAACTTATTATCTCTAATCATCAGCCCTTGGGATGAGTAGGCCAGAAGAGCTTTCATGGACAACTTTACCCCTTTCCTAAGTTGTTTTTCTGTGTTTGTCATGACCAGAGAAGATTTAAGCAAAGAAGTCACAGATTGATTTGAGATTGCTGTTTCCCAGCATTTCCAGGGTTAACTTCTAAATATCACCTATTGTTTTCCTTCTGCTAAAAAAGAATGTATAGACATAAAAGTCGCATTTATCCTGAAATGGATGAGCCACCAACTTAAAATTATTTCTCCAACACCTTAGATTCTAACAGAAGCACACTGTAGGAGCCTGGGGCACTCCTGGAAACTGTCTTGTATTGAATCAGGAGGCTCTTGTACACATACCACCATAGCGCAGCATCAAAGGTTCCTGCAGCCACTGCCCAGGGGACTTGGAGTTCTCTTTTCTGTTTTCCCATTTGGGTTAGCATCTGTTCCACAAGTGCACCAAACCCATAGCTCTAGTAGCTGTGTAACACTTAAGAGAAAACCATAGCCCGACTCCGAATCTGTTGTTTAGACAGACAACTTGTCGGAGGGGCCGCCCCTCCAGAAAACCAGGACTATAATTAAGCAAAGTTTGGGCTGTCTTATTCTGTCAGTTTGAGGGAGTCCAAAATTTTCTCTCTTTTTTGTGTTTAATACTTAGACAAGAAGGCCACAGCAGCATTAGTGGAGAATATCAAGAAAAAAATACCACTATATGGTAATCAATTTGGTTATGGGTTATCAAACTTAGGGATTTTTTTTTCAAGTCTTGGTTTAAAGTGGAAATCAGTTAAGTTTGTCCCACTCACACACTTCCTTCCTTCTCTCCCTCCTTTTTTCCTTTGTTTCTCTAAAATGTAAGAAATATTTGATGATCAGAGTAGTTTGAAACAATTATGATCAGTCTTAACAAATAGCAGAACACTCTTAAGTTACCCATAATACATGTAGGATATGGCTATGTGAAGATTTGAAATAGTATCTTGTAAACAAAGATGGATAGGGGCTATTAGATATAGCCTCTCAGGGTCTTGTGTAAGATTGCCATTGTCATCAGCTTCTCCTCCACTGTAACCTCTAGAGCCTTTCCGTGCCAATACTGACACACTCCATAGTATTGTCATCTGCTTCTCCTCCACTGTAACCCCTAGGGTCCTTCCTTACCAATACTGACACACTCCATAGTATGGTTGTTGGCTTCTAACCCTTCCGGGCAGCTGTCAAGGCACTTCCCAAGGTGTAAGTAAAATCCGCTTTTACACTTTGTGCAGAAATTTTTGTTGAAACAGGTATCACAGTCAGCTTTGCATTCTGAAAGGAAAGAATACAGAAAAAGAATTGTGACTCTGGTATGTTCTCCAAACTACTGCTGGGTCATCTTCCCACTGTCCATGCAAGCTTGGCATCAACTTCAGGGTTCAATGTTATTTTGCTAGACTGAATTGAGGGCTCTCCCAAAGTCATCTAGTTGATATGCATCAGTTGCTCCTTTAAAAACTGTAGTCGTGTAGCATGCAAATACCTTTGTAACAAACACATGCTGAGCCCCTGATTACCAGCAGCTAACATACAGAGTTCTCTAAAATCTGAGACACTTTGATGACTGACATTATGTTCTGAAATGTTATAGATTTTAGATGTTCGTATTAGGGATATTCTGCCAGTAAAGTCTACACAACCATTTCCAAATCCAAAGCCCTTCTGAATCATCCCTGTTTACCAGTGTTTCATTGAAGACGTTCTCAACCTATCCGTTTGTCCGAGTAACAGTTTGCACTGTGATAGTTGTGATGTTTCCATTGAATTTGAATAACATACACTGAGGTAATTCATGTATACTGTTCTCAAGGATTATTTGTCCATTCAAATATTTAACTGCCTACTAGATGTCAAAACCTGTAGATACTAGTTGATCCCATTCCTGGGGTTGATGCATAGTGTTCACAAAGCTCACCTTCTAGTAGGAGACACAGTAAACAATATCAGCAATTCACTCTTATGTAATAATTACCATGAACCATGATTGTTATGAGTATTTTACAACATTGTTACCTAAATGATAGCTTAAACCCATACAGTAGTCATCATAATGACTCATTCACAACTGCTATAACTGAGGCTCAAATCTAGCAATGAATCAGTCACACAGGAAAGCTAAAGGAAACCAGAGTTGTAAGTGTTCCGGGAAACAATAATCACAATAGCACAGATAAATGTAGGGGAAAAACTGAATAGACAGATAACTGATAAATGGAAGAGGCCAGTTCTTTTGGAGGAGAGGACCTTAGAGCACTTCACTTTAAAAGGAATGCCTTTAGAATCTTGAGTGAGAGAGCGAGCAGCTTCTGAAGTGCCAGAAGAGCCAGTGAGGAACAGAATTGTCCCCACAGATCCTGGCCTGGGACACTCTTAGTTAGTCAGCAGTATAGCAGGGAAGGGAGACACAGCTGGTGGCTTGGAAGGACAGGTATGCTGACACATGATATTTGGGGAGAGGGAATATTTCCTCATTTGGACCTTTCAAATGTCACTTGGTTTCCACTGCTGAGGCTGGAATTTTGAGGCCAAGATGACAGTCCTCATAAACTTGATTTTCAACCTGCAAATATTTTCATTTTTATACTGGAAACTTATAGAAGCCAAAATAGATGAAATAATTCTAGTTAATGAATATTTGGATATTTGTGAGGTAATGGGAACTTTATTAGTTCTGACACCTATAGTCATTTTCTATAGGGCCAGTTAGGAATAATCATGTTCCTGGCTTTAGGTTGTTTAATCAAACACAAACAAACAAACAAACAAACAAAAACAAAACTTAAGTGATGTTTTTGTAAGTTAGTAGTAAAAGCTTTCCTGTCCTGAGGGCTAAGTCTATGTGTGTGTTTTCCTAATATTATGCAAATAGTACTTATTGTTTAGTATTTTAGGTTTATTAGGAGCTCATTTAATCAGGAGAAGTCTCCTGGGGTGAGGTGAAAATGAAAACCGTAAAGTCGTGTGGGCACTTACTTGTACACTTATTTATATCTGGATATCGAGTTCCATAATATCCACTTGGACACGAAGAGAGACACACTCCTATCTGCTTCATGCCAATTCTTTCCAGAACAAAAAATAGTCTGGGCTTACATGATAAACAGCCATTGTAATCTGAACATGTTGCACAGCCTCCTTGGCAGCCCTGGCTGACGTTAGGATGCACTGGGGAGACAAAGCAGAGAGACACAGAGAGAGGTTAGACTGTGGATATAAGATTAAATGACATTTCGGCTGTGTACACGTACTTTAGTTACCTTTTGACTTGGTCATAGTGGGTGAGTGAGATAAGATATTTTTCCTACCTCTTTTTAAGCCCAGAATTTTCCTTAACCATATATAGTATTTTTAATTTGAAATCTCATACCTTTGTGCATTTGAACATTCAAAATATATTTGATTCAAAAGATTCATTTAAAAATCTCAGTAAAATGTAATTACTGAATCAGCATGCCAGGAAATAGGGTTTGACAATTTTGTGGATTTTTAAGGCTTATTTACTGATTTTATGTATATTAATGCTCTAGCAGCCAGGAGAGGGCATCAGACCACAGTATAGATGGATCTGACACACTAACGTAGTTGCTGGGAATTGAAAGCAGGACCCTATGGCTGAGCAGACAGTGCTCTTAACCTGGGAGTCATCTCTCCAGCTCCTGTTGGTTTTTGTTTTTTGTTTTTGGTTGTTTTGTTTTGTTTTTTTTTGTTGTTGTTGTTTTTGTTTTTGCAATGAAACTGGTAAAATTGGCTTGATTTTGTGTGTGTCACAGATGGTAAGCATGTCTTTGATTTCACATGCACTTGAGTTAAGATGCTGAGCAAAGACTTTGGGTCTGGATCATCTATTTCAACTTTGACCTAAGAGTATACTTTACTCTTTAATCCAACTCAAACTGATTCAGAAACTACATTAGCATACTGTCACTGCCCAGTGCTTTTCTGAAATATTTCCTCTTAACATTAAATTTGACATAGTGTAAAAACTTTGTATCTAAGTCTTATCAGTAATTCTTTATAAATTTGTGTTTACTGTTTTGTTTTTTTGGGAGAGAAGTCCTAGAGTTTTTGTGCCCCCAACCCCACTAAATGAACTCATTCAAGTAGAAGGCATATTAGTGGGGAACAAACAAGTCTAGGGGAAGAGTCACTGTCATCACACTCCCCTGGGTTTCTAAGTAATAAATGCATGAAGTAAGAATGCTCCTTGGCAAGTCTGAACAAGTGTAAACAAATATTAGAGTAATCATTTACTTGAACTCCTCTCATTTAACTTGATTATGGACATTGATTATGTGTTATCTGACCCAACCAAATACTGAGCATGTTTCATGTAGCCTGTGTTTAAAGTTATCTTCTCTCCAAATGGATTCTGTATTCCAAATACAATGCTAATCCTGGATAGGACTTTATAGTCAACCATCTTCCTTTGAGAAGCAAAAGTTGACACAGGTATCTAAAGGTATCTTGGCATATTTCTGACTTCTTTTATTGACAGAGGAAGGTGTAAGCATCATTATACATGGACACTATTAATCTGTCTTTGCAGTGATATCTGATAATTAAGCTCTTTAGTGCAGAAACAAAGCCCTCCAGTCTTATGGTACCACACCAAGAAGCAGAAGACAGGAGGAGAACTGAGGTCCGGGCAATAAACTTCACAGATCCTGCATGAATAATATGAATAATGTTTCTCCTCCAGCGAGGTCCCACCTAAGGGTTCCACCCCTACCCCAGATATTATCACCTACTAGCTAAGGGATCAAGTATTGAAAACATGAGCCTGTGAGAACTATTTCATATTTCAAGTATAATAATTAGTCTGTATTCACAGTGATATTTGGTTATTAAGCTCTTCTTGGAACAACAAACGCCTCCAGGCACAGTTAGAAATGATACCCATAACAAAGATCCTTCCTGTTGGGGTATATGGGTTAGCTACATAGAGGTCATTCAGTTGACCCGCTTCCCTGGCCTGCAGGAAACTATCCCCGAATAAGCCACAGGAACCACAAGCAGCTCGCTCTCATTCCAAGAAGTTTCATAAATAAACTGAGGAAATGATTGGGGGCAGGGAGGTCTGCTTTTCCTGTACATGCTCTTCTGTGGGGCGGGGCAGTCCTATAAAGTGCATGAGGAGGGTTTGCCATTATGGGACCTGAGGGATTTATACCAGAAACTCCTTTCCAAGCAAGGTCATTTTTTATGCCAGGGGACTGGGGGTGGGGAACTGCTTGGGAAAAATGAGAACCTATTTTAAGCAGGGATATACCCTCAAAAGTAAAGATATAGGAGAACCCCAAGTGTTCAGAATCTATCAGAATTGAAGTCAGAAGCTAGAAGTCCAAGTAAAACCTGTGAAAGATTGCCACAAAACCCATCTATGGAAAAGTAGATCATACTTGGAAAACCAATTGCTTCCAGTTCAGTCAAGCAGTGATTCCAGGTTCAATGAAGAGGATCCAAATCAATCTGTCCTTACCACTTAAGTGTTTTAAGGAAAATGTGATTTTGAAATTTTATGTACCTCAAGCCTTTATGAATTATGAAACTACTTTAAATAGATCAGTTATTAATATATAATGTGTTTTATACGTCTAGAGTCTCAACCCCTAACATCCCTTAAGATGTTTCATTTAAAGAATTGGATTTGGATGCTCAGAAACTTCTGAGTCAGGTCTGAGTTTGTCTAATGATTGGCAACCACTTCCTGTGACATGGTAAGATATGCTAAGACCTTGCTCACATCCCTGAGACTCTAAGACTTTTCCCAGTGAAATGATGCAAGTCAACCTTGTGGTAAGACAAGTCTTTCTGCATTTTTTCATTATGCACAGTGTTTTCAGAAGAGCAAGGAAGGTTCAGCTGTCCCAGCTTTTTGGTGGAGATTTATTTGTTGGTAATCAGAGAATGTATGATATGGGCAGCGATGTTTGAGCATAAATATGTTTCTTTGGGAAAGATTCAATAGCTGTAGCTATGGGAAATGACAGACAACTCTGAAGTTCAAATTCTGGGATCCTGTTTTTAAGGGTGAATCCTGTAGTGATTGGTTTCATGAATGCTGTATAAGGATCACTGAAATTATAGTCAGTATTACACAACTAGATACACATTCCCAAAATTCATCTTAAGACCTTTTACTTTTTATATGGAAACCACAGAAAACTTTGGTCTGGATTGCCTGTAAGAGCTCTTCCAGCCATAAAACCCTGTGATTCTAAAACAAAAAAGAAAAAAAGAATTTCCATTTGTCATGTGCCTGCCTTTCTGGCCCATTCTATTAAGTTTATTTTTCCCTTATATATTATGTTTGTTAAATATTATCTTTCTACTGCCGTTGTATATGGACATTGGAGGCTGTGGCACTGGAGAGGAAAGGGATGTGTCATGGAAGAGTTTCCACTTTGTTTTAGAAAAGAGTTGGAGTTTATCAGCACATACATGACTATGTCAGGCTAGAGGATGAAGAGGCAACATCACAATTGCTCCACTTGACAAGTAGACTGGAATGAGTTTGATGCAAGGCTGTGTACGTTTCAGGAAAGGAACAAATCACACTGTCAAGAAGACTGGAGGCATAGAGTGCATTTAGGTTAGGAAACATTTTGTAGACCATGACACCCTAAGCATTCTGTAGACAAGACAGGTTTCTATATGGCGAATGACATGTTGTGATTTCTGTTGAAATGGTTTTGCCCCTGACACCTTAGCAGCCCTGAAGGTAATGAGATACTTGAGATGGTATTCTAGGTAAGGTGCTCATAGTAATAACTTCAAATTAAACTAAGGCAGAATAGTACGGTAAGGGTTGGATGCATGTTCCCACAGTACCAAGGTGCTGTAATCAAACAAATATGGTAACTAGTAGAATAACTTGGGCAAGAAAGGGATTTGGGAAGTTGGGATTTTGAGTTCTTGACAGTGAGAAGAGAGAGTAAGAAGTTACTACTTAGAGGGAGAGAGCCTGCAGGTGAAGGATTAGAAAAAGGCTGAGAGAAAAAGGGAGTCTGCTTATCAAAATGTGGTATAATGACACGATTAAACAAAAACAGAGCTTATCTTGGAGTGTTTGTTGGTGGTGTACATGGGATTCTCTGGTGGTAGCTAGTTAAGGTGTTGAAAGGGAGAAGGATTCTGAGACACTTCACATTTAAGTGTCTCATAAAATAATAGAATTCACCATGGCAACTGTTCCAGGCTAGATGCAGTTTTAACAAATGGTTCCATGCTAAATCTGGCTCTCTGTCAACATTGGTGGTCTCTGCCTGTTCCTAACCCAGGGCATAGCCTGAGACCCAGACTGCACGTTTCTCTTAGCCAATGCCTCTCCCACAAATGCTGGCTCTACTCCAGAGCTCCAAGAGCGATCTCTCGCTAGACCAAAACCCTGTGGCCAGCTGCGGGCTGTGTCACCAGGAGGTCACAGTGTCACCAGGCTGCACTCTGCTTTGGATACCTCTCTGCTGGTTTTCAGTCCTTAGCCCAATATTCCTGTTTCAAAGCCTGGCCAAATTCTGCCCCTGCTATGTTCTTTCCCTCTGGCCCAACCGAGTCGCCGTGAATGGAAAACACCAGACAATCTTAATTTAAAATCAACAGATGACACAACCACTGGGCACAGAATCTATTATCCTAAATTCATCAACTATTATATGTTGGAAATCTTCCGGTGGCAGTGGCGGAGGTGGAGGTCGCCACCGGGTCAAACAGTTCCTGATCTACATCTTACCTCCTATCTCGCTGTAAAAAATGGCCATTTCTTCCTCCCGTGTCCCCTCTTAACTCTCTGACCAAGCAGGCCCACCTCCCCTTTTCACCCAGCGATTGGTTTCTTGTCATCTTTATTAGACAACTAATTAATTAGTGGAAAATTCCTGTACAAGTAGATGTTATCATGATCATACTTTTTTGAATTACCATTTAGGTGTCAAGAAAATTTGAAAATTACTGAGCAAAGAGTAGCTGAGATCAGAGATTAAATATACATCTTTGGTACCTGGTAACTCTCTGTAGGTACATGTTAATGTAAAGGGGGTTAGATGAGAGTAAGGAAAATGGATACAATTTACAGGAATTCAAATTAGAATCTTTTGGCATTCATGCAAAATTAGTACTACTTAAATTATAACTAAGAAAGAAATACATTGTAATAACTGTTTTAAAACGTTTTTTTTCTTATTTTATTTTGTTTTGTTTTGAACTTGAAATTTTTTAAGATCATAATATAATTATAAAATTTCTCCCTTCCCTTTCCTCCCTCCAAGCCCTCCCATTATACCATCTTATGAAAACTAACTGTGTGGAAATAGTAGATCAATGCATCATTTAAAAGCTGTGTCCAGTGTCTGATGCCAAGTCTTCTTGAGTGATTTCTAACCAAGTTCTGACTATCTAGCTGAGGAAGTTCAGCCTGTGACTCGCAGTGTTTATCATGCATCAGACCAACTAAGTATCAAGAACTCTATGTAAAAATTCACAGCAAGCTTCATGGATCTGTCGTTATTCCATTTCTAATGTTCAACTGGAAGTATAAGTCTCATCTACTTAAACTATGTGAAAGTAACCTATTGTGTGTTGCCAATCATGTGCTCTCCTCATTTACTTGTGACTGGAGAATTTTCTGGCATCTATACAGAGTGACTATTTATTGCATTGATTTTTAATAATGAGTATGATTGAATGAATGAAGCCCATAATATTAAAAAAAAAGCTCTGTAACTGTTTTTAAAGGCAAGAGTTTAACTGATATTTAACAGAAAGCTAAACAGAAAAGATTTTTCTAGATGTCCTTTAGTATTCTGTTTATCTAGAAGATTTTTGTTTAATCTTGACTAAGTTAGGAAATGTACTTCTACACCATCAAGTCCCCAAGAGATTGTGGCAGCAGTTCTCCTTGTGTTATTACAGAGTGATATTCTGGTAACTGAAAATCTAGGGATGATTGATTCACAGTTCCTTGAAGATCAAGTGTTAAAAAATAGAATTACTGGATAGTCTCTTACAAATTTTTTGGTGAATACAAAAGAAAATATTGAGAATTTTAAAAATTCATTCATGAGATAAAGCTTAACTCTGACCATGGTTGAAACTCGATAGTCTTTTAAACAATTTGGAGGAATTAAGCACAGGTGTCAAAGTAGTCACAAAAGCTTATTTTTAATATGCACAGTAATTTAATGAAAAATAACAATGGTATTTTCCCTCTTTCATGTGTGTATATGGTGTAAGTATGTGTGGGAGGGGTACAAGTGGAGACCTGCAGTTGGTATGGGGAATCCTCATGTTAATCACTCTCACCTTATTCAATGAGATAGGATCCATCAATCAAATTTGGAGTTCCCATATTTGGTCTCACTGGCCAGCTGTCACTAGGTACCTCCATCTCTGCAGTCAATGGCTCTGGGGAAGTGCTTCTCAACCTTCCCAATGCTGCTACTCTTTAATACAGTTCTTTATGTTGTGGTCCACCCCCAAGCCCAACCATAACATTATTTTCGTTGCTACTTCATAACTGTGATTTTGCTACTGTTATTAATCCTAATGTAAATATCTGTATTTTCTGATGGTCTTGGGTGACCCCTATGAAAGAGTCCTTCAATGTGCCCAAAGGGTCACTATCCACATGTTGAGAACTGCTGCTTTAATTACAGGCAGATGCAACATCCACTCAGCATCTTCATTGACTCTAGTATCTTGAACCCTGGTCCTCATGCTTGCCTGGCCACTCTTAACTACCAAATTATTTTTCCAACCCCAACACTGTTTTAGATCTCACATCATGATAACAGGATAAAAAGAGAGATACTTGGTAATTAGAAGTAAGTTTTGAGATGAATGGAAACTTTGTATGTGGATGTAGCAAAATGACTATAAATTAAGGTTTTAGTTAAAGAAAAGAACTCCTTGTGTTATGTAATACAGAAAATACATGGGTAAAGGCTCTCCAGTTCTTTGTGTCATGATGTTAAGCTGTTGGTAATTGTATAAACAGAGAGTTAGATAAAAATAGATTGTCCTGGATCTCAGGTGAATACATATAGATTCACTTAGAGGTGCTACTATAAACATGGTGATGAGGTCAGACATTCTGAAGTTATTATTTATTTGAAGCCTAGATGGTAAGGAGAAGCCCTGGAAACCACCCTTGAGCATACAGAAAGCGTCTACCTAGTCGAGCACCCGCAAGTGCAGAGATGACAGCAGTGAGGATGAACTGGCTACAAGGAACAGCATGAAAGGAACCTATGAAGTTCCAACACTGTGACTGACAGGTGATGTGGTTAGAAGAGAGTAGGATCAGACCCCAAAGACCCACCTTAAATGACTGACGTCACAGATCAAGTGCATGTAGACTATACTTTGTAAACATTTGTAAACATTTGGTCGGATAGTACCATTCGCTTTAGTTTTTCTTAATCTTATGGATCTAGGAAAGAAACAAGCATCCAATGTTTCATGAAAATATGTTCTTTTACAAATTTTTATATTAGAGGAAATATAACTAGGCACAAACTTGGGGATTTACATTCAAATTCTAGCCCTTGAAGAGCCTGTGTATATGTCTCCT
>NW_022196902.1:22267313-22297628 GCF_008632895.1 Mastomys coucha
ATGTAAGAACATTCCATTTGCCCTCTGCTCCCTTCTATCTCCACCAGCAGTAAATTTAATTTGCTTGGAGTTTTTACATATTCATTCCTCTTTTAGTGGAGTATATTTGGGGTTTGGGGTAGAGAAAGAGAAAAGGAAAGTTATGAAGCATACAAGAGGTCATTAAAGAATAAAAACTTTAAAAAGTCTTACATATAGTCTTTTCTTACATTTTCTAAATCATAACATTAGAGATGTAAATTGAAATGATTAGTAGTTCAGGCCAGTAGCACTGTGGTTTTCAATTCTAATAAGACTTACATAAGAATCTCCACCATATGTTATTTTATTCATTAAAAGATTAATAATCCATGGATGGGTTTCCAAGTTTATGAGATTGGTAGGAATACTTATACTAATTGCCTTGTGCCCAGCCAGTCTGATTTGCTGGTGTAGTGCAATGTGGAGACCGTATCAAAGGCACCTGAAGGTCTTTTCCTTAATCACAAATAGAAACTCCACCATAAAGTGAGCACGCTCGGCTCGGGGTTAAAATGTATGGTACTGAGTCAGCATTCGCAGCTGTTTCTAAGGGAGGGGAAGCTTCCCTTTCTCCAAGTGGCCATGTTCCCAAGTGGGGGTGAACAGAGGACAAGAGGGTTTGGAGAGGGCCGAGAATCCAGATCCTGCAGAGAGCTAGGACTGTTGTTGAGTTTGTGGGTGGTAAATAACAGCATTTCTTTCAGGAGACAGGTCCAACAGTGTTCATCCAACAGTGGGAATCATTATGTGCTCTGGCTTGGCTAACAGACCCTTTTCTTTTTTTTTTTTTAATGGGAGAAATAATTAGAAGTCAACATAAACAGAAAATGTGATCATTTAATGGTACTGACCCTGCATGGGTGTGAAGCCATAACTACCAACTCACATTCTTGAGTGAAACAAACTTCAGTCTGTACAAAAAAACAAACTCTACTTTGTTATATTACGAATAAACTTGGATCTTCATGCCACATAGGGTGTCTGAAGCCTTAGCATAAGCCAACAGCAGACAGAGATTTGCTGTATTTTAATAGGTACAAGAAGATGTGCAAATAGCATGCATACCATTAAACAAAAATACTTGGCTTTATGTGTCACATCTGAAGTTATGAGAAGAGAAAATCAGTGGCAGTTTCTCCTAGCTTCCTGAAACCACTGACGAAACAGAGGAATAATGATGCACCTTCAAGATGCTTTGCAAGCTTTGATATGCTCTTCCTGCATTGGTGCCTCATTTGGAGAGAAGCCCTGCACACTTCACAGAGGAGGCCAACCGAGTGGCGAGTACAGCCTCTCAGATCAGTCTGGTTTGGAATTCCAGTTCTCTTTTTTTCTAGCTAAATTACTAATAGTTTTCTTTTAATCTGAGTATTTATTTAAAAATCAGGTTATTCAACACCTTAACTCTGCTAGCCAGCAAACACACAAAGATGGATAATACAAATTACCTGTGTCAAGATAGTTAAAATCTGATTATTTATTTTGGCATATGTTGCTTACTCATTTTGAATCTAGGGTTGCCTATGTGCAGTAGAGGAACATCTTTTTGATAAATTCTGAGAAGGTTGACCTGTGCAGAGTACCTAATGTTTGTACAGACAGTACAAATCCATTAAGCACCACTACCTTCTATCTTCCATTCCCTGAAGCCCCACACTATCTCCACTGTTCCTTAGTAATAATTTGACCACCATGGGTATCCCAAATCCAATGCAAGTATCTGAAAATTTAAAGATACACAAGTGATAGAAAATGTAATGTTTGTCTTTCAGGAGTTGGTCTCAGAATTATTGCATCCAGTTTCATTCACTTACCTGTGAACTTCATAATTTTCCTTGTCTAAGCAACTAAATAATATTCCATTGTGTAAATATGTCATATTTTCATTATTTATTCATCTATGGATGGACATTTAGGCTATTTCCATTTACTGGCTATTAGAGTAGAGCAATGGTGAAACAGGTGATAGATCTATGTTCAGCATTTTAAGGAACTTCTACACCGATTATCATAGTGGCTGCACCAGTTTGTACTTCAGTAGTAGTGAATAAGTGTTTCCCAGCCTCCACATCCGAGCTAGCATTTGTGGTCATTCAAGAGAAGGAAAAAGTAATATAAAGGTTTAAAGGGATTAATGTAACAACAGAGGTGAAATTGGGGTTGAGGTGACACAACAGTGTAGAAGAGGGGAGAGGGAGGCATGAATAACACTAAAGATCTTTTGAAGAGGTCACATGGAAAGCCAGCTATTGCTGTAAAAGCTTACACATGCAAAGTTATGATGGAGCCCCTTTTTGACAGGATGACAGTGCCCCTATGAGATACTAGAAACTAACAAAAGAAGGCAACAACAACAACAACAAACAGTGCCAGCAATAGCTATACCTTTTTTTTTTTTTTTGAGTTGTTAACAAGTGAGGACTCAACAGACTCCAACCAAACATTACAGAATAACGCTATTGCTATATTGCAGTGCCAATGCTATATTAATCACCTTCCAGAACTTTAAAGTAAGACCCTATTGCTGAAGAGATAATGTATTTGAGTCATAGAACATGGAAAAATCAAGATGGTACTCACTTGGAAGTTTCATCCTTACAGGATAATCTTTATAGTTTTAGAAGGTGCTATACATGTTACTAGAAGATACAAAATAGTCATCAGTCTTAACCAAGGTACGACTCTTCTGAGCTATAATAACGACTGGTTTGGAAAGACACACCCACTGATGTAATAGAGACAGGAACATCATGGGAGTACCTAACTTTCTGAATGATTTAAGTTATGTTCTACAAGAAAAAAAACCCATACATGACAATAGTGTTGGGCCAAGAACCTGTGAATAGGTAGATCATAGGCCTAAGGGGAGAACTTACTATTATTATTCTGCTAAATAGGCATAGCTTTAACCCAACTTCTTTTGGCTTATTGTTCTACATATAGATTAGTGCATCTCTCGGGTCTCATTAGAGAACCTTCTACTTGCAGTATACAGTGATTAACGAAAACCACAACTATCCAAGTTACTAAAGTGGTACATCTATATCACATGCTCTTCTACCAAGGCTTAGGGATCATTGTGGAAGACGGGCAAAAAGAATAAAGGAAGCAGAGGTGGTGGATGAATACAAGGCAGCGTATCCTCCAGATGCAGAAAGGCCGCTGCACATATTTACTCAGTCATTGCAGCAGCATACCCAAGCCCCAGCAGGCTCATGGGAGACCAAATCCCAGTTTGGAAATGGGAAGGGCATGAAGTCCCACCCCTAGCCAAGGAGCTGTTGGCAACTGACTGCTGCTTGGATCAAGAAATCAATTTCCCTAACAGTGCAGCCCCTCAAGCAAGTTTGTTGAGTAAGGGAGAGTGGTGGATCTAGGAAGTGTGAGGAGGGGTGACTATAAATAAGGGGTATGCTTTGTGAAATTCTCAAGGAACTAATAAAAGAAAAAAAATTAAATCCTAAATATAGCTGGGTGTAGTAGTCAACATGTTTAATCCTTACACTTTCAAGGCAGAGGCTGGTAGGCCTCTGTGAGTTTAAGCTCAACCTGGTCTATACACCAAATCCAGGACTGCCAGGATATACAGTGAGACCCTGTTGCAAAGAAATGAACCATAAGTAGAAGATAATTTGTTGTACCGCACATAATCTTGTCTCGTTCTGTGTAAATTTAAGATAGCTGGTAGATTTCGCCAATACTAAAAGGGTGTAAAGAGGGCATATGCTAATATGTCTTTGGTTGTATGGGAGGCAGAAGTTCACTAAGAGCCAACGAGAGAAGCTGTTTTGTAAGGACTACAAGTAAGTATTACTGATGACCCATTAACACACCCAGGAAGGAATGATTACGGGGCTGACAGGTCACCAAAGACAAGGACCTTACCAGACAAAGACAGCTAAAATGGATAATAAAAATATTAACAGTGAGGCTGAACAGATGACTCAGTGGTTAAAAGCAGGTACAGTTCTTTCAGGGTTCTTGAGTTCAGTTCCCAGCATTCATATTGAGCCACATAAAACTGCCTATAATTCTTCTTCCAAAAGGATCTGAAGTCCTTTTCAAGTCTTCAAGCTCACCAACATTCCTGTGCACATACAAGAACATCTAGTCTGTATTTGTGTCTCCCTGGCCCAAGGGTGTGCTTAAAATTCAAATGATTAGGCTCTGCTTCTAAAAATTTTGAAACAGTAGACTTTAGTATATTTATTTTTAAGAAGCATTACAAATGACTCTGACACAAAGGATGGAATTACCACATGTTTTGAGAATCACATCTTTGCCAAATGAAGAGTTTCAGCTACTGCTGATAGAAGTCTCCCAGAGACTGCAGATAGCATTGTAACAAAACTTGGTCTCTGGCTCAAGAAGTGTATGATGGTTTAATAAATGATTTTTTTTCTATCTAGAAAACATCACACCTATATACATTAGAAGCTTTTTGCAACAGGAATCAGAGCATGATAGATTAGTGATAGTTGTGGTTGCTTACATGCCCTGGTTATCAGTTAGGAGGAAAAGTATTCAGATAAATGGAAAGATGAGGAGAGAGAAAGAAAATAAAATTACAAGGTACATATGCAGTAAGAAAATTCATGAGGATGCTGTTATTGTGGAATTTAATAGGGTCTTATAAATCTTCTCTATAAATTTTCAAATGAGAACAGTAAGATCTGCATAGCTTGCTAACTCCTAACTTATAAAAGCATGAATGCCTAATTTGATTATACATATGAATTATATACATAATTATTATTATGGAAATGTAGAAATATTTATTTAAAACTGTCTTCCTATATGGAGCCCCAGATTCTTCTTTGTCCTTTAACATGATGTCGTTGCCTAGATAGATAGCTCTTTCTTCACCTGATGTGAATTTAATTGAACAGGACCTTAATGATCTGCCAGTAAATTTCTTTTCAACCAGTAAAAATCTCACATATAACAAAGATTTCCCTTAGGCTACATGCTGTTGAAACCAAACCAAAAGAAATCATGAAAATGTTAGATATTTCAGTGGAAATATTTGGGGATTTATGCAGTGTAGGAAAACTCACATACCTGCACTGGGGAAAAAAAGTAAATGTCCTCCTTTCATGCTATGTTTTTTGCTCCTTACTGGGCTTGTAATAAAATACTGTAGAAATGCTATCTCTGGACTTAATTAGATGACTGTAGCTAGACCTGCTACGTCCATTTTAAAAGTATATTGAGCAACTCACGTAATGATGTAACGGTCTCCATATATCATGCAAACTACGGTGAAATAAGCTGCTGATGACAATGTTACCGTGGTATTTGACCAGCCTAGAAAGAGTTAGAATGTTCTTTATCCCCAGGAATTGAATAAGAGCATCCGCAATGGTAAGCTGATGACTTGATGAGAAGTTTGATAACTTGGTAAGAATTGTTTGTTTTCTAAAATCGTGCTTCATCATAAACGAAAGACCAGGGAAGTAGCCTCCTGTGACCTTGAGAGGAGCATGCCGCTCAGTAAGGAAATGACAAGCACGTAGAGTAAATCTTCAGTGTAAGAACAGGTATTTCTCTTGAAAAAGGCTATAAATTAAGCAAAGTTATTAAGTTTGTAGCAATAATTACTGCCATTTAGTTCCTAAAGTCAGAAATCCAGGAACCCTGTTGAAGCCTGTCTCCAATCAGCCTTTTCTACACATTGTTGTTTTAAGGGACAGAGCTTATAACCTTCCTTTCTCACCAATACCACTGATGCCAATTTGCAACCAGAATAACTGTTTAGAAACACTAGCTCTGATTTCATTGATCTTCTGCTATAAAACTGTGTAATGTCCTTTTACTACCCAGCGACTTCCCTGCCAGTTATCCAGGTTTAGTCCTTGTCTCAGACCGATTTTTGTCTAATGAAGTAAAAATAGTATTCCCATCTCCACAGATGAAGGGTGTCCTCCTCTAACCGTCCCTGCCCCTGAAGTATCCTCTTTAATAGGCTTAATGAAAAGCAGAGTGTCACAGTGAAGGCTGTTAGCTTAAATTTTGCCTCTTTAATGTCTGTATTCTTTTGATGTGCTCCCTCAATTTCTTACTTATCAGATGGTTATCTATGTATCATATATTTGTTGCATGGGGTAACACAAAATAACACATGCAAAAAGGTTTTTTTTTAATTAAAATCCTTTATGAGTTAATGGTAAATTACAATAAAAACTCAAACAAATTGGTTTTATGTCTTTATATTTTAGGAAGGAACCTCTTTAAAGCTATAATCTGGTATTAGAAAAATCATCAACAGACTTAGAGTAGACATCAAAATAGCATATTGATGTGCATTTGCCAAGCAAGGGCTTTAAGTAAATCTGGTTGTATATTCCATGTAGTGATCAAGGGGTGGGTTACCATAAGAGGCTTGAGAAATGCCTTGGATTGATGAACAAAAATGTATGATTTTTAAACATAAAATATTTTAGTGTGTGTTTGGTAACAGTAATTCCAGTTAATGAAGGAGTGTGAAAGTTCAGCTATAGAAATTAATCAGTGCACCCAAAATGGAAATTTGCTCAGCCAAACTATGCCACTCCATTCCAAGTTTCACCTAACAATGCCAACTACGTTTACCGTACGCATAGCATACTTCCTGTGATTGTCACAAAGGTCACACTAAATGATGACTTCTATTCATTGGCCATAAATTGTAAGACAAGAAAATGCTGAAAGGCCTCATAAATTCCAGTGTTTTAGTCTGTGCTTCCGCCCATCTTTGTGCTTCATCCTCACAATGCTGCTCTCCAGATAAATATCTGGATATGACTTGGACTCACTCATTGCAAATATTATTCCCATTTCTATTCTAACATATCTAAAAAATGAGTATGCCACTGCTTAGAAATGGTATCTAAGCATTCTACTTTTATACACACACACACACATACACACACATCTTCTTAACTTAGTATTTAAACAACTTCAAAATACATCAAGAGTAGCTTTCTGGTGTGTTTTAGTCACTTTATTAACTACAGAGCATGATAAATGTTAAATAAGGGGCTATTCAGTGACATGCATGCTATTTTAATGAGGACTAAGTTGAGTTTTATTTTTCCCTGTACTATTCCCAGTAAATTTGTTTCTGCTTCTTAAAATGTAGTCTAAAAAGTATACAGACATACAAAGAAAAACACATTTGTAAATTGAAGCTATAACTCCACACCTATGAAGCTTTGAAAGATGACTTTATATGACTAGAGCATGTGCTGAGAAAGCAAAAACAAAAAAACAAACAAACAACAAAACTCTTTGATGCCACTCTTGAAGGGACTTAAGGTCAGGAGCCTGCTTTCAGGCAAATGAAAAAGTAGTAGACCTGCTTTACAGCGGCTACTACCTAATCAGAGACTAAATGATTTGTGAAACTCTGTCTATCAATTATAAATCAGATTTCTTGGCCTCCTTCCCTGAGTCTTCTCGCACTATCATCAAAACTCAAGAAAACACAGGCTTTGAGAAGGTCAGTCAGAAGACATAAGTTTCTTACAATGAAGTTTATGAGGTTTCCATTTGTATCCCACAGATCCTGTTTATCATTTTCTTTGCCAAATAATGCTATATAACCAGGATTCAAATGTGAACTAGTCTAGTAAATACTGTACATTTGACATCAAAGACACAGGAAGAAAAATTCAGTGTAGATGTTGAGACAGTTATTAGGTTGACCTTGAACTCACAAAAAATTACCTGCTGTAGTTTCCTGAGTTCTGCAGTTACAGATGTGCCTGCACATCTGAGTTCTATAATTTTTCATAAGAAATAATATTAATGTAAATTTCCTTAAAATCTTACCTTATAAAGAAAAAATCATAGACCAACAAGAACTCTTAGGTTGTGAATTGTCAACGATTAAGCTGAATTCAAACATACAGATTTTTTTTAATTTTAGTGTCATCAAAGGAAAGAAAAACATGTTTTCTAAGGCATGTGCTTATTTTCCAGTCCACATCAGAAGATCATTGATAATCTGAAGTTCAGCCCATGATGTTCTTTATAGGTAAAATTGCTTAGCTATGTCATGCTTAACCTACTTATCCCTCTGCATCTATGAAACTACATGATCAACTGAGAACTTAAAATAATTTTTCAAAAACTTGTGTCTGTACTAAACTTGCCTATCCTTTTTCTTTATTATTTTCCTCTAAAAAATGCAGCATAACAACTAGTTATAAGTATTAAGTAATATGGGTCATTAAGAGATAATTTAAATATGCTGGGGGATGTGCACGAGTCATATATACTATCCTACTGTATTGATAGCATAAGAGAGCTGAGCACCTGAGGTCTGAACCCTAACCAATCCCCCTGATGCTGAGGGAAACCGGAATGTACTCATTAGATGAAAATCTGTGTGGGCAGGAAATGCAGAAAGACAATACTCGAAGCTTGTTTCTCTAAGCTGAGAGTGACACTGTTTTTCTTTTTTTTTGTTTTTTTTTTTTTTTTGAGTGACACTGTTTTAACAACTGATATTTGATATAAACAGGAGAAGTCAGCCCTTACCCCCTTTAATGCTAATTCTTGAGCAATAATAGAGGAACCAGAGCTTTTGTCAGAGCAGAATTCACACATGTTGCTTAAGTCTGATGAACACATTGGGAAATGGCAAGGTGTTGTTTAACTGATACACAGATTTGTAACCTCCCTCTACCTTTTCATCACTGGTAACTCCTTCTTGGTATTTTCAACTTTAACAAATTCATTTTTCTCTACACTATGTGCATTACTTAAACATAAGCCTTAAAAGGATAAATGAAAATCAGTATTTTGCAGTTCAGATTACATACAGTACATTGTAATTCCTGTCTTGGCTCCTTTTCCTTTGGTCCTTGGGTGTCAGCGTCTATGCATAGATGAAATAAGATCTGCTATTGCAAACATTAATAAAGATCTATCATTGAAGAGCAATTACTTATACTTTGTTTAATCTCTAATGGAAAGGATTTCTTTAAATATTTACACTAGAACAGTTGTCAGAATGAATGGTGAGAAACCGCTGGCATACTCCTGGAAGAAGAAGCTGGGAGAGGGGGACAAAGGGGATTTCTGGTCATATAATTTTAAGCAGCTCTGAATTTTAGGGAGCTTCCTGCTAGAATATGAAGCATTTATATTAACAAAAGGTACTTATGTTATGAAAAGCAAGTCAAGTAAGATATTTGAAGAACCACTTTAGTTTATTGCTCTTGTAAAAATGACCATTGGTTCCAGGTTTAAAGAAGAGAAAACCCATAGTTTTTGGAGAATCAATAAATTGTCCACAGAGAAAGACACATGTAGAAGTATGTTGAAACATCCAACTTTCAAACTTATTCTGAGCAGTGCTTCTAAAGGCAGTTGCTACGTGGAATCAGTATGCAAACTTTGTATGCTGGAAGTGGATTGCCATCCATTGAGATAAATACCAACCTAAATAGAACAGGTTTGTGCTGAAAGTATCATTTCTCCCCCAGGAAGCTATAAACTAAGTACTTTGGCTAAGAACTCTTTCATAAGGATCTTCAGAATTAGTCACATCTCCTTTAGATCACAAACAGTGTATCAAGTCATTGACAAATGGTTCTCAGTGTGTCTCTGAATGCTGAAGAGAGCTAGGGTAGTGGGAATCGTTAAAAGCACCTTTGTAACTCAACTGGGAAAGAAAGAATGGATGTTTCTATTTCCAGATTACTGTCAAATGCAAACCAAATGCAATGGAATATATATATGGTTCTTCTATATTGGTCAAAATGACAAGTAGTTCACTGTACCCCATTATGAAGACACATATGTATTATATATGAGGACAGAATGCATCTGCCAAGATACCTGGAGATTGCCAATTGCAAAAAAATAAAAATAAAAAATAACTCTGACCAGCAAATGAATTAGTCTGTATATTTAAAATATTTGACATTTGATTCCATATGTATAAACAAAGATCTAGTAGTAACCTGAGATCAAAGTAGTAAAGGGATACAATGAAAGTCATTGTAAGTTAGGAAGGAATTTGAAAATTTAAGGACAATGAGTCTTGGAAGCTTTGAGGTTTTATTCAATTAAAGTTCTATCATATGAGGTGATAGCCACTGAGTATTCCAGGCAAAGGCGGTCGTTTCAAAGCCAACCTGTCTCTGGATTATTGAGCACAGATCCATCTGTGCTTCTTGAATGGAAAGACTTAACAATATTTTTGTGTCTTATACTGAAACTTTCAAAAGACAGCCTCGCTTCTCTCCTGATCATGCGTACTTACTGGCTCGCTTCTCTCCTGATCATGCGTACTTACTGGCTTTGATACTCACATCGAAAAGAGTTTATTTTTAGTACAAGGAATCCTAGATTTGCCCTTAGCCTTTTACTAAGTGCAGATCTTAGCACTCCTGTCTTGCAGTAATGGATTACCATTTTCTTATAGATCATTTGCTTTTCACTAATATTATGTCTACATTGACCTAAGCATGTTTACGAGGATTTCTTTTTTTCTCTTTCTTTTCTTCCCCCTCCCCCAGATAATTCTTTCACAAAGACTGAATTCCCGGGGCTCTTTTTAAATCTGTGCAGGAAGGAGGCGCAGACTTGAGATAGTGACAGCAGGAGTTCTGTGTGTGGTTTCGACTCTTGCAGACAAACAGGTGGTTTATGGGGACTGTGATGTGCACAGTGCTGCCAGCAATGCTAGTGATATATTTTCATTTGTGCATGCTTAGGGTGAATAACCCACTGAGAAGTAAGTTGGTAGAAAAAGCATTGTTTTCTGTGGGTTTTCTGCTTCTGTAGCTTATGATTGCTCCCAATCCTTAGGGACAAGTAACTAGGTCTGACCACGCAGCAGTGTCTCAAGCATGCTATGATGACCCTCCTTCCAAGAAGCCTGGCTTTCTTCAGTCTAATTACTTCTGGCAATTGTGGTTATTGGGATTTGGCCTAGTGACTCATTGCAACCCAAATTTTCCCAAAGAGCCCCCTTAACAAGCACAGTGAAATCTGACATGAAGCCCAGACTTCCACCTCGTTTCTACATGGAACTTTCCTTAATTTATGGCAAGGTTCGAAATTTCTGCGTGGACTAGACAAGAATAATAAACAAGAGTTAATGAAGACAACAACTTAGAGAAGAGCAGAAGATGAGTAAAGTAAAGGCATCTGCAAATTAATGATCTTTCACAAAACTCCATGCATTGGATAGAGTGTAGCCCATGCTATTTATAGCAGTGATAGTGATCATCATAGTCTATTCAAGCTAGCCAGAGACTATAAAGAAAGGAATGTTTACGTCTTGTTAGGCAGTTGCCTCCCCATTAAGATTTTCCTGACATCAAGGGGGGAGGGTAAGAAATAAAAACAAAACAAAACAAAACAAAAAAAACTCAAACCAGCAGTTGTTTATTATTAAGTAGCTTTGGAGAGCAGTTTGAGTGTGGCTGATCCCTCATTTTACTTCCACAGTTGCTCTGTTGACTGCCTCCCCTACTCTAACAGTGCAACCTCCTTCTCCCAAAGGCAGTGTTGCAGGGATCCAGCATCTGGTAAGGTCACTATCAGGCCTTCCTGCAGGCACTTTGCTCTCTTTTTTAGAATGAAATGATTGATTCTCTTTCAGATAGCCCTGCTTGCAACAGTCACTGTCTTCAGTTTATCAATTTCCTATTGAGAAATAACACTGCACAGAGATAGCTTTCTGCTGTTCAGTTGGTACATACTTCATCCCTTATCACACTTCACACAGGTTTATTTTGTCTGTCAAACCCTCATAAAACTGTTTTCATTTTCAACAGTTGCTCAGCTGTAAAGGCTATTCTTGAATTAAGGGTCTGACAGTATATCATTTTCAGCTGTGTTTTAGAGTCACCAGACTGGGTTTAAAAATAAGACTATCTGGGGCCTATCTGCAGAGATTACATCATTTTGTCTTGTTTTTATTTTTAAAGATCTCCAGGTGATTCTAGTATAAACTCAGCATCAGCAACCCCTGTATCAAGTCCCATGAAGCAAAAATTCAGAGTGAAGGTTATTATTAATGTTCATGGTAAAAGTAATATAAATAATAGATTGTATGAAATATCACAAAGATAGCTTTCTGGGTAAAAAAAAATAGCCAGGGAAATGCCAATTGTGATTGTAAATTATCTACAAGGCTTTTGACATTTAACTCAGAATTACAGCTTAGCCCATATTGTCATGCCTCAGTAAATCTTGTCTTGAATACATAAAGATATATGTGGGGAGAAGGATTTTAGAATATATCAAATAAATTGTGTAATTTCATTGCTTGTGATAAAAAAATAAAGATCAGCAACTTTGTTTAGAAACTGTCTATAGGGAAGGTTAGGAGGAAGAGGACAAAGGGAAGCATTGGGATTACAAAAGTCTAAAGTGGGATTGAAAACACAACGTCTTGTGTGCCCAGTATGCTAGAGTGGAAAGAGGGAGACTCCAAAGTCCTGGCTTTGAAGTTAAACCTGAACTATATAGACTAGGAACTGAGTCTCATCTCTCTGATAACAGAGTACATAAGAAATGATAAGAAATAAATAAAATGAAACTCTAAATTTCATTTAGAGGTGGTGTGACAGATAAATGAGGCTATTTTGTGAACATATTCAAGGAATGGGTTTCTACTGAGAGGTGATAACTTATGTAAGGAATTTATTTATTGTTACCATAATATTCACTTTAGTAGACAAATGTAATTGTGTACAGCAGTGGCCTTGGCAGTTGTAAAGCTGTGCTTTATCAGTAGGTATTTAACATACTTGGATATATTATTTTACCACCTCTCTGTCGGATGACACTTGCTCTGCGTCTATATGATAGCCTTTGTTTAGGTGATTATACTTTTTAGTTGTAAGTTCTTTTGTAGCTGTGAGAAGCAGTAATCTTTTTCTTACTTGATTGAGTATATGTCAGGGAGCTGGTGTTCTAAAACAAGTCGCTCATAGATTCTGGTACTCTATGTTTTGTGATAGTAGTTTTATTATGTAGTAATACAATGAGGGCTGTTTTACCAGTCACTTTCAAGAATGCACTTTCTATTGAGATGTAGTTACAACTAAGCTCATGAGAATATTTCTAGAAACAATTTTGGGGAGTGAATATACACATTAATTTTAGAAAGGAGTTCAAAGGTAAGTTAAATCCAACTCATACTTCTGCCAAGTACTTATAATACTGGGAAAATATACTCCCTTTGATATGAAATCTCAAAATTAATAGAAGGAGCAAGTGAAAATCCACGAACCTGATGGTTATGATAGCTGATCAAATATGCATTAGGGATGTTGCCCAATTAGATGAGCTAACCAGATGCCTTCAGATTTTATCCCATCCTGAAATTAACACATGTTCATTGAGAAATCTACTTGAAAGTAGCAATGCCACTGTGGGATGCTAGGTTCAGACACTGTTTCTGTTTGGGATACTGTGGCTCAGAAATATTCAGTATCTTATACAAATATATCTTCCATTACTATAAAATCTTTCAAGTCTCCTTATGACCTGTGGCAAAGTAATATAGATAGTAAAGGTTCCAAGCCTTATCTTCACTACAGGATTTGGCAGTTTGGGACAATCATTCATGATAGCAGCCACCATTCTCTGACATACAGAAAGTACTATAAAAGCACAGTTGCAAATAATACATTAGAGCATTCAGAATGAGGAAAGTGATTTAATATAATCTCATTGACACTACATGAGGCAGTCTTGAGGCTAGAAACACAAACACTTTCGATAAATAAAGGAAAGCACCTGTGTCCAGCCATCCTTTTTAATGAATGATACTGCAATCCTTGCCTTCAGCCATTGATACATCTGAAATTGGGGCTCAAGTCCTAAGTGTCCTCCTAGCTGACTCACTTGTCTCATTCTTGTCTGTCTTTGTATCACTTTTCCAACCATTCCATTGACCAACATCTGAATCCTTATGCTCCTAAATTGATGCCAAATATAGTCTTGCTTCTTTTTCTTCTTTCTACTAAATGAATTATTTATCTCATCAAAAGGAGTAATCGGCTATATTATCTGGCTCTATAATTCAGTGTCATAATTTAGGCCTTTTATTCTTAAAAGTAAATCAACAGAGTGAACTTATCCTTGTCTTCACAGGCCATCTCTAAGCACTTGTCAGGACAGGGAGACTGAAGCCTTCCTCCGCTTGCCACTCTGAATCAGCTCCAAGGACTCTAATGCTGGGGACAAGATGAACCTGCCTGAATTGTAATGAAATTATAACCCATTATATATTGTAACAGTTACAATCATCCATCTATAGAACTGAGTGAGAAGGTTGTTTGGTACCACTAAATTTCTTTTAAAGAATTTCCAAAGTTTAGTGTTAACAAACGGTAACTACATCTCTTGCTGCCTTCTTAGTTTAGGCAGAGATGATTTTACCAAATCAGAGGTACTGTAACTAGATGGTTTGTAAATGAGCACTCTTCACATAGGAGATGATTTCAGATATTTTATCTAAGTGTCACACTGTTGAAAAATTCCAGGTGGAAAAATGGGAGTTCTTATCACTAGTGACACCCAGCTAGTCCTCATAAACTATAGTATTCCTGACAAATCCTAACCTTTGAATAATGGGTTACAATTTTATTGTTTTTTATTATTGCCTTATGAACAGTTTAATCAGAATGTTAGTAATGCTTCTGAATATGATATGATTGGGTGTAATAAATAAACAAAGCATCTCCAGTATTTTTCCTCATATTCATATTTATATTCATGTATTTTATTGATGCACAATTGCAAAGCTTTTCAAATCTACTAGAGGACTCAGTAGGTGGTAATTTTAAATATGATCTACTCATAAGATTTTTAAAAATATAACAAAGAAAGCTGTCTGTATTTTCCAACAAAATCAAAAGCAAGACAAAAATCTACCCAATTTATAAGTCAATACATTTCAAATTATTGCTTTGTAAATAACACTGCTGAACAATGTCTTATAAGAAGAGAAAAGTACCCTCATCAAATACAATTGCCACACACTATAATGACTGACTCTTGCTATATTTTCAAAACTTAATGATGTTTTTTTAATGGTAACTGAAGTTGATTCTTACATTCCATGAAACACAATATGTACTGTGCTGGCATTTCAGGAATTCCCTGAAAGCTCGGACTAGCCTTTGTGGTGAGTGGGAATAGGTGAATGAATCAATAGTGAGGAAGAGGAAGAGATCAGGAAAATACCAACTTGAGAGCTTAAAGAGAGATTAAAGAGAAAAATAAGAGAGAATTAGAGCATCTGTAATGGTTGTATTTCTGAAAGTTTATGTAATTTGAGTAATGTTTTAGTATTATATATTTATATAAGGTTCTGAAATGCTTTGTTTCGAAGAATGAAGAACACTATACATATTTAAATGATTTGACATTTAACTAGAAAATATTTTTAGACATTTAGTAACAGTCTGGAGATACCTACCCAGATTCAAATAATCTAAAAGGATCAAATATCTATTAAAGTCATTTTGTGGTATACCAAAGGTTTTCCTATAACAACTTAAAAATCCAATTTTACTGCATGTTGTAATTTCAGTTCATTGCTTTCTGGAGACCTAATTTTTTGAACATTAAAAACTAGAGAACTCTTTCATTGGAGAAATAGCCCATCTACATAAAATTTAAAATACTGTTCATATTGCATGTTCAAAGGAATGTTGAAATGACTGTGATAAATTCTTTTCACTTGTTCTTCTATCAATTCTTAGAATGAGTTGGGCTAAGACACCATTTTTTTAAGGCATTCAGTAAAATCTTTCTGCTGGAGCAGAAAATAAAGATTTAACATAGAGTAGCAACAAAGTATTTTGGGAAACAAACTTCCTAGCTCAAAGATGCTTTAGTCAGAGCCCAGAAAGGGAAAAGCACTTTGCTTTTATTTTCATGTGCCACTATTTCCTAGGAAATTGAGTTTATCTCCGATTTGCATTCATACCATGTGATATGCCACAGAATACACTTTCTCCAACAGTTCTTGGTCAGATCTCTCTCTAATTGTTTTTCTCAAAACTAAAGCATACAAGTGACAAATGTAGTCAAGAAAGGAAAAAGGTTATTGCTCCCAATCTTCAAATAAAACATTAAATTAATATTTCAGTTTAACAGTGTTTTTTTTTTATTTTATCTGTCAACATGTTCCAGGAATAAAATGGCCAAGATGCGCAGAAGCTTGCCCTGCGTCAACATCTGCTGCACCATCTCAGGAGATAATCAGCTCCAATAAATATATCATCAGTGTGACAATTTTTGTTGTATTTTTTATTCTTTTCACCTTTCTCTGCAAATTGTAGTAGCTGTATTTTAATTGCTAGGCATATAATGAATTTCTGAAACACAGATGATCTAAAATCTGAAAAACTAAGATGAAATTAATAAATGCCCACAATTAAAGAACATTATACCTGATATCCTCCTGCAGAGAGGCAATGCCCTCAGGGGCAGTATTATCCTATGGAAGCTTCTGGATAATCAAATAATGAAGTATGATGAGGAAAAACACTCTAGTCCTATTTGGTATTTGTCAGCATTATAGCAACAACATTTACAAAGATTACCAGTTAAGCAGAATAGCCTAGTCTCTAAACATATTGGGAAACCGGTACTCTGGAGATGATGAAGTTCATTATTTCATTAGCCTGATACCCTCTCAATGGCAGGTTCAGCACATAGTATAAATACATAAAAGGCAGGGAGGTTCATGTGAGAAGGCAAGTTTCACTGACTGGCTCTCTAGCCGGCTAAGGGAGATTCTGTAATACCAGTTTCTACACTTCAAGTGGAGTTCTCTTCCCCCACATAAATAATCCAGGTGAAAATGGGATGCATTAGGAAAGAATTATGATTGTTATGATAAAGATGACATTTAAATGCTACTAACATGCAACACAAAATTCAAAGGTTGACTTTACCAAACTTCAAAGGTTGAGCTGGAAATGAGATCAAAGACAGAATTTAGGCTTTGTAAATTAGCAACCAGTGTCCAAAGCTAGAGCTTGTTGCTAAAAATCTTCCTGACTTTTTGAAGTACAGCTTTCTTTACATTTTATCTTGAATAAATTTATTTTGTCTTCTTTAGGCACTGTATATCATTCAAAATCAGTACAATCTTGTGTTTATGCACCATAATTACACAGACATTAAAATGTATGAGACTTCTGTTTTTAAAGCATTGCATATTTTTATAGAGAAAATCGTAGTTTGTAATAAGATCATTGGTTTGTGGAGATCAATAGGATATTGATTATTGTAGAGAAACACAAGAATATTCGCATAACTCTTTATACTTGAACATGTTTAACACTGTAAATGGCAATCTTTGCTAGCAAGGACCTTTGGTATTAAGATATTTAAGAGACCACTTTTTAAAAAAAGACTTTAGGAGTCTTTAATTTTAACCCTAATTTTCTGCCTCTCTCATTAGTGATGTTTCTAAACGTTTAAAAAATGAAGCTATTTGCTACAAGGCAAATGCGATATTCCTAATTGCTTTCCTAAGTTGCCTTATTGTGGAAAAAAATAGGAATATCTGGCCAGTTTTAAGATAATTTGACTACTGCCTTTTTTATCGTTCATTATAAAAATATTCCCAGTTACTATTAAGGAGATTTTTATTCAGGTATTTTTTTAAAAACACGGTCCAGGTGATTTTATAAACCTGCTGCGTTAATTTCAAGTTTCTGGCCTTGCTGCAAAAAGCTGTGCTGCGCCTGCCAAATCTTTCTTCTGTCTGCTTGGAGGACGCAAGGGGTCGCCCCTCTCCCAGGATTGCAGGAGCAATCGAGCCGCAAAAGCAAAGAGCAGCTGCACCAAGAATGCTGCAGGAGAGACCTCTTTTCCAGACCCACTCCCACAGAATCACTGAAATTTCAGCTCAGATCCACTTATTCTCTCTTAACCCCGCAACACAACGAGAGGGCGCCTTTGACCTGGCTTTGAGATGACACAGGAAGAGAGAAAAGCAGTGTCCTTTAATCTTCACACATCATCGCCCTAGTTCCAGCCCAGATGTGTCCACGAGTTTCCCCGCTCTGGTCCTTAGGGGAACGAACGCACAACAAACTTTCTTTGATTTATTTCCTTGAGAAACAAAAGCCCCTCGCCGCCCCCAACCAGAAACTCAGGTACCAATGATACTGAGACACAGGACCCTGCCCCACCTCCGCAAGTGTGTAGCTCCCGGATCGGGGATTCTACCAGGATGGAGTGGACTGGTCTAAGCCTATTGACACGAGCTATGCGGGGCAAACATCTGTGTTCTTCCTGGCTTTGCTTTCCCCACTGGCCTCGAAACTCAGTGCCCAGCGGACCTAGCTGGCCAGGAGTGGCGGTGCGGCCCCTAGGCTGCCACTTCAGTATATACCGCAGCAGCAGGGCCTGAGCGATAGAGTGGTGGGAGGGTTGCAAATACAAACCACTCAGAGGCCAAGAATAATAAATCGGATGCCCTGACATGTTTAGTTTGGGCCCTCATGTGCTGAGAAGCGATCCTAGAGGCAATAGGGCCAACTCGGACTCTGGCGTTCCTGCCCAGCCACGATTTTTAAAGGCAATTTTCAGGTGAATCAAACTTTGTCTGGCTTGGCTAGCTGTACAAAGGGAGCTTTCAGGGGACCCTCACGTCCAGGGCCAGGACAGAGACAAACAGTGGCGAGAGGAGATTGCTAAATTTCCATCCCACACAAGTGCTGTTGTGTCCTAAGAGCTACCAGCATCCCTGCCCCAAGGGTTTTGCAGGCTGGACACTTGGGAAAGAGATCTCATCTGGCTGACCAGCCACCCAGGTCCAAGCTACCAAAGAATATCTTTACTGGGTGTTTTCTGTTAGTTTTCCTTAGTAGCTACCCCTGGGGCCCAAGAGCCCTCTGTAGAGCCAGGGTTGCCCTTAGCTCTTCTAAAGGACTCCCTTTGCGGGCACTGACAACAGCGCGCAGGGGCAACTCAGAAACAGAGAAACCACCTTTTACATCTGTTCCGGAATCTCTGAAAGATGCTGGATTGCCTCGCACCAATTTAGGTGGAGGCTTCCCCGGAGGTATCCATGTAATTCCAGCAAAAGCATAGTTTCACACAGCCGGGACATAATACTCTCCCATGTAATAATAGACTGAAGAGCAGAGAGGAGATGAGCTCAAGGGGAACCCCACTCTCAGTATGCGCCCCTTGAAAGAGTCTGAGGTGGCCAGAGCATTCACGTGGGGACAGGCAAGGCATGAAAGTGACTGAAGTTCGGAACCTCTGGAGTTGGTCTGCTTTCCGACCCCGGAGCATGGGACATGGGGCAACTCAGCAGACAGTCCTGGAAGCTCTGGCGCCTCAGTGCCGCTCTACTTGTGCGCTTCATGGGAAGCGGCAGTACGGGAGCTTGCTCAGTGTCTCTCGAGCCCGCCCCAGGTTGCTTGACTTGACTACCGTAAAACAGCCTGGGCGGGGGCGGGAGGGGGGGTTAGCCAAGGTTTCCCCGAGCCAGGCGGGAACGTGGGGTGGTCCCACATCCCTTTGCGTCAGTATCAAGCAACCCGAAGGCAGGGCGACACAACTGCCTGGAGCTCCAGGCCTCCCTCTGAGCCACGAAGGGAAAGCACAAATCCCTAGAGCTAATCTAAGAAAGAAACCAAGATTTCCAGATCCCGATTTACAAGGAGGGTGGGAGCCAGACTAGCACCGGGAGCACAGACTCCAGCACTGGCGTGTGTGCTGGAGTGGGAAAGCCAGTGCCCCGAACTGCTATCTCCTGTGGGAGGCATAGGTTGTAGGTTGAAAAGACTGCTTCCTCCAGCAGCTGACTCTGAGCAGGCAAAAGGAGCTGACAGGTGAGCGTGGTGGGAGCAAAGGTGTACCGCAAACCCAAACCAAAACAACAACGAAAACAAACAACAATAGCAATACCCCCTCCTCCCAAAAAAGAAAACCCTGCACTTACTTCTTCTCTGGCGCCTTCCCCGGGAGGCGTTTTGGCTGCCAATGTATTCCATAAAGTTCAAAATGATAAAAAAACAAGAAATCAGTCGCAAGTGCATAGTAACCCAGTAATGTTACCCTTCTTTCTCTCCTTTTTCTTTTCACTATTAGTTATATTTAATGTTTTTTTTTTTAAAGTATGTATGTAGGTGTTAGGCGAGTCTATACGGAGAGTTGAAAAAACAGAGCAGCGGGACTTCTCCACTGAGATCCAACAGGCGTGCTGTGATGGCAAGCGAAGCAGGACGGGTGGACAGGGAAACCAACAATTGCATTCTCAAATTGTCCGAACACAGCCGGCTGCTCTGGGGTGGCTGTCATCTCCGCGAGCGAAGGTTGCAGGAGCCTCCTGGCTGGCCGCAGGTTAGCCTTGGTTGCACAGCGGCGGTTGGTGCGGGAGGAAATCCAGGAGAGCAGTGGCCCTTGGAGCTCAGAGGCTGCTGCGGCTGCGGCAGTGGCGGGGACCCCGGGAGCGCAGGGAAGCTGACGCCGTGGGTAACGCAGCCATGGTCAAGGGGCGCTGGAGAGACGTGAGCTGCTTCTGGCGTTCTGAGCAGGAGCCGCTCCAGTGTTGGGCAGGGCTAGGAGCACCCCATAGGGGAGGAGGTGGAGGCAGGGGGAGAAGGGATGGCTACGGGGGGCGGGGGGAGCTCGGGGGCGGGGAGGAGCAACAACCCCGAGCGACCTCAATAACTTTCAATTTCAAGAGGGAAAGAGGGAGCTGGAAAAATACAGGCGTTGTGATTTGGCAGATGGACGGGAAGAGGCGCCTAAGGGGTCCCGGGTCTGCGGCGGAGCATCTCTGGACACAGCAAAGACCGCGAGAGAATGGGAGCAGGGTTGGGGGAGGACCTCGATGGGACAATTTGGACCTGGCAAGGTGGGCGCACTGAGGTTTGGTGCGCCTGAGGCTTCTGACCCAGCTGTACCAAATACCCCAGACCCAATGCCTCTATTGTCCTTGGTCTCTGGGAGAGCTCACCACACGGTAGTGGCCATGTCCCTAGGCTCTTCAGAGACCCAACCTCACTTCAGCAACTACTCTTGGGCAATGCACCCCTTGTCCCTCGTGTTCCTAATTTCCCGGGATTTCTGGCAACAGATGCCCTCTCAATTCTTAGTCTTTTTCAGTGTCTCTCTGTTGCTTTATCCTTTCCCCTCCTCATTTTCAGGGAAAGTAGCTGTGATTGTGTGGTCTCAGGGGGCTTAGGTGGGAGTTTACCCTTCAACTTGAAGGTGCTTTACCTGATCCTAAGGGGAGGACCCGGAGGTGTGAGCTCTCTGGGTAATCTGGATGGAAAAGCAATTGTACTGTGGCTTTCTTCCAAGCCCAGCCTTTGCTCTGGAAGATCCCTCCTCCTTTAGGCACTTCCCCAAGTAGTCACTGTTAGAGAGTGTTAGGCACTCTTCTTATGTTCTTGAGAGGATCTGTTGTACATTCTCTTTTCTTACCTGGGGGACTGGGAATACTATGTGGAAAGATTGCTTCCATTTGAGGGTAATGCAAAAAGGTCCATTTCTTGCTTCTGTTTCCAGAGCAAGTGGAGTGGGGGTAGAGACAGCTCTTGGTAGTAGCAAGAAAAAAGAAATCAGGTTCCCAGGTCAAACCACCACCATGGAAAAGACCACGCCCTAGGATGGCATCCACGGTTGGGCATCCTACCTCTTCCCCAGGAGCACAAGCACATATAGTTACTGAATTATTTTGTTGGAGGTCACAAGCCTCAAAGCATGTTTAATGTAAACCTGTCCTAAGGGTACTGATGAGTATTCTGAAGGGTTCTTTTGCAGTACTAAAGCTTTATGCAGCATTGGATTATAGGCAGGCCACTTTGAAAACAACTGACATTTGCAGGAGTGCCTTCAATGTATGTGTTGATAAGTTAGAGGAGAAGCAAATGTCACAGCTCCTGCCTGTCTCATTTAAAGGACCCAAGGTTACAGGTCTCTGGAGCCTGTAATGTACCCCAAGATTGGGGTTGAGATGGAACGGCCTGGATACAAAAGTCAGGAGACTTCGAACCCGTATTCTTTGCAAAGCTTTAGAACACAGAATCTGGGAGGCTGGTCCTTTGTTGCTAACATTATTACATGTTTTGCCTTCTTTTACTGGAAGTTTGAAAACAGGCGTGATATCCTCTAAGTATGAAGAAAGCAGTTACCCTCTTCAGAGTGCGATTTGCTTTACTAGTTTTTAAGAATTCCCAGTTAGATTCCACACAGATTCTTTTTCTGGGATAAAACTGTTTTCTGGACATCCCACAAGTAGCAGGAGCTGCATGAAATGCACTCTCGAGTGCGTATGCACACACACACACACACACACACACAGAGAGAGAGAGACAGAGACAGAGAGACAGAGGGAGAGAACACATATTCTCCATCTGTCTAGAGAAGTTGCAGATGCCCACCCAATTCCAACAATGCCTGTCTGGTGAAAAAGCCACTGCATTTCCTTGTGCTTTCCCCATCAGCTGCTTGTTCCTTCTTGCTTAATACCTCAGCTCCAGAATATCTGCAAAATGTGGAGAGTTTAAAAGCTTTGGAAAGGACTCCATAGACAGCCTTCCTAATGCTTGAGCTGGATGGGACAAGATTGCAAAAGGCATATAAAAAAAACAATTTGGTAGGAAAGTTCAGGGAAAAAAGCAGGAAGACAGACACCCACTTCTCTTCTCCCCGTGTGCTCTGCAAACATATGCTCTTTAGGATGAGAACAGGAATTGCAGGGTAAGTAAATAAACAAACCCAGTGAGCAGCTAGGGTTCTTGATCCATCCCAGAAAAGGAGTGTTAGATGCAGTGGGCAGGAAAAGCTTGTCAAGGAACAAGCACCATTCAGAGGAAACATAAGGAAAACATTAAATAAATTGGGAGAACATTCTTTCTTCCTTGACACCCTGCTTTAGAATAACTCCCTTTTTTTCTTGTTAGTCGATGTTACCTTAGTATTAAATGTGTATTTACTTGCCTGTCTGAGTCTTACATTCCCTCAACTGTTCCAGAGGCTCCAGGAAGGCAGGCCATAGACTATTTTGTGCAATAAAGTACCTAGTTTTCCAATTCAGCAAAGATTAAAATAATGCTCATAGAAGCTGACAGTGCCTCATTGAACTCCATACTAAAGCTGACAGTGCCTCATGGAACTCCATACTAAAGCTGACAGTGCCTCATTGAACTCCATACTAAAGCAACTTAGAAGCCATGGGTGTAGCACAAAGTTGGAAATTTTCTTATGATTTTAACATTTGTCACATCAAACTGGGATTAAGAGTTGGAGACTCAGGGCAAGTGTGGGTTTGGATAAACATGGGGAGATAAACATATCCAGAATGTGGTTGCAATTTCTCATCTTTCCACACTGCTTCCCCCAACCAGGCAAAGACAACAGTAAGAAGTTATTTTTATCCACTGCAGCAGGAGCACTTTAAGGAACAAACATGATTTTCACATTGTTGAATCCATATAGCAAATATGTGGAAGGGAGCTTGCTCCAGAGAGAGAGAGAGCAAACTTAAGACTTTGGAATGGGGTACAGCTTGTAGTGATGAGAGATGTTTGGCAAAGTTGGAACTGACATCAGTCACTATGCCATAGAGCTAATAATCAGATTCAGGAAATGCTCTGCTCTCCAGTTGCCCAGATCTGGATGCATGTTAGTGAATAAATCAGATGGGGTACTGCTGGCAAAGTCTGTGTTACTAGTGTAGTCAGAAACCATCTCCGGAACACGGAGCAGATAGATTGTTTAAAAGCCATTGAAATGAGTACATGGAGTCTAACCACTATTTTAGACATAGATATGATTAGATATGACTATCAGACCAGTGTAAGAAGTGATTTGATAGTGTACAGCATTAAGAAAATGAGAAAATGAAAATCTTGAGTAGATAGATAGATAACTGTCAACAGTTAAGAATGTTTTTCCTTCTCTATGAAGTTATGAGACATTTATAAAACTGTGTTGAACGTTGTCTGATGTGGTTTTATTTCAAAACTAATTTCTCTCATGGCATCATTTAACTAAATACCTAGCAGTTTTCATTGTAACACCTCAGAATTTTTTGCTTGATGAAAAGGTTTTTACTTGCACGGTACAGGCTTAGAACTGGGCACAGCGGCAAGTCCTGGCTCTGTGCCTTTATTGCTTCCCACATTTCTTTACTCGAAGAATGAAGAAAATCAACCAAGTAATTTCCAAAGACTCTGAATGTACTGACTGTAATAACAATACCTTCAAGAAAGGGAGAGGGACAGGCTTGTAAGTCCAAATGTTGAAGCTATTTCTAGCTGTATGACATCACACTTCGCACTTACAGGCTTGTGTTTAACTGAATAGGTCCAGATTTAGAAATCTGCTTTTGAATGCGTCACTCTGCTGGAAATGTCTAGCTTCTTACAGGAATCCTAAAGGACTCTGGTCTAGCAAAGATAAACCCAGGACCAGTTTATCTGCCCCTGTATCTGCAGACGTCAGAATCCCATGCAAGTGTACCTTATAACCCCCAGTTCTGGGCATCCTCCTGTAGAAAGCAGATATAGGGACTGTTATGGAGACACTGATCTGGTTCAGTTTGATTTGTCGATCCTACCAGGGGAGGAGGGGGTAAGGATGGACTCTAAAGAGTAGGGTATTTTATTTTTCTAATTTCATGCCACTTTAGCTTTTCAGAGAAAAGAAAAAAAAAAGCTTTAATTTTTTTTCCCATTTGTATCTCTCTTTTTATAAAGTTGTATATCCATCTTGCCTTTGTCCCTGGAGACTCTTCAGAAGGTTCACAATGCAGCCTTCTGTAGCACACTGTGCTAGCACCTTTAGGCTGAGGAATTGCTATCAAAGACCTGAAAGTATTATGGCATGTGGAAGACTATAGGAGAGGGGTTGTTAATGAGAAAATGTTATACTGGCACATACCACCCTAAAACAGATCTCAGAGCACATTGTTTCCAGGATGACAAATCTGGGACCAGAAAATCATAGTCACATATGGCCCAGCTTATGTAGAAAGTACCATTAATGTTAATATTATCTCTATGTCTGATTTTGGTACCATCTTTGTCCCCAGGAAGTTGACTGTTTTGATTACATCACCAGAACTCTTTTCTCCTGGTTTCCAGTTAAATCAGTGCATAGGAGTAAAGATTGGTTCTGCTCTCTTGCTGCTTTGGCATCTTTCTGGACATAGGTGTATTCTGCTGGGGGTGGGCATAGCGTTGAGGAGCAGTGCCTTTTCCATGGCTCCAAGTCATTCTCAATCAGGTTTTAATAGCAGAGGTATGGGATCTCCCTACTGTTTGAGCCTAACAGTAGAAATAACTTCTAACTTTTCCTAATCTCTGGGTGTATCAGCATTCCTCATTGATTCCTTTTGCCTTGCCTATAATATTTAAATTTTTATTTGACAGTAACATTTTCTGGAGGTCTTTCCTGAGTCCCTAAGTGACAGGAAATTGTCAAAGCTAGGACTCAAAACTAGGCTATCTGGTTGAAAGCACTGGCCTCCCTCCTATTTCATTCCACTTCACCCAAGGAACATATGCTTAATAGGACTTAGCTGAGCATGGTGGTACATTTATTAACTTCAACACAGAGGAAGCAGAAGCTGGAGGATCTCTATGAATTTGAAGCCTGCCTCAAATAGTGGGCTACATAGTGATTTCGAGGGTGAGTGGGAAATCTTATATGGTGACAAAATGAGAAGGCAACATATATCAGAGCAATGATGTCATGGGTTCAATTAGTGTCAATTACCAGAATCACAATGGCAAAGCAGAGTTCATGTTCAAAATTTAACCTAGGCAATAGGATGAGAGGGGCCAAATGGGAAGGGAAAGAGCGAAGCAGCCAGGAAACAGCAGCAGCAAAAGGGAAAGCATGTTTTCATAAAGACTTTCTTATTCCCCCTTACCTATAGGCTAATAGCATCTCCGTCACCAGTGAGTAAAAGTACCTTATTGACAAAGGGCAGGCAGCTTTAAATCAGCCAGCTACTCATCTCATATAGAGTTGTTGGGTGTCTTCTATGAGTAACTCCATTTTAGATACTGTACTGGCTGGTTTTTTGTGTCAACTTGACACAAGCTGGAGTTATCACAGAGAAAGGAGCCTCCCTTGAGGAAATGCCTCCATGAGATCCAGCTGCAAGGCATTTTCTCAATTAGTGGTCAAAAGGGGAGAGCCCATTGTGGGTTGAACCATCCCTACGCTGGTAGTCCTGGGTTCTATAAGAAAGCAAACTGAACAAGCCAGGGAAAGAAATCCAGTAAGCAGCCCCCCTGCTATGGCCTCTGCATCAGCTCCTGCCTCCAAGTTTCTTCCCTGTGTGAGTTCCAGTCCTGACTTTGTTTGGTGATGAACGGCAATGTGGAAGTATAAGCTGAATAAACCCTTTTCTCCCCAACTGGCTTCTTGGTCAGGATGTTTTGTGCAAGTATACAAACCCTGACTAAGACAGACAATAAAGTAGAGTCTCTGTGCATCATCTTTTAATTTATTAAAAGGGCTGATATTATGGGGTTTCTGTGTCCCTCTGACTGAAAGCAATGTTGGAATTTAGATGAAACTTCAACTGCTTACAGAGAGCATGAGGCTATGTTCTACATGTCTTAGGAAACATGTCTTTAGAGTAGCACGTACCTTTAGTGACAGAACAGCAGCCTCTCCACCTATACACATCCTTCTCTTATTCATTTGTTACTGTTGTGCATTCATATAGCTACTTTTGGCCAACTGGCTATTTTTCTTTCAACATTGACTATACAATGTGGCAAACACCATCTAGGTCCTAAAGACCCAGAACTGAAAAAAATAAGATGCCGTCTTCAAGGAAGTTGCTCTCAGTGAGAGAGGCAGACAGATCAATCAATAAATCTTCCATGTGATAAGTGATAAGTGATAAGAGCTATGCATACGTATTCTATGGGAAGAAAGCCGAGTAAAGAGGAACAGTGTCTTTGGGTCATACAGCGTTTAGCACATGGATGGTAAGTCCTACTATATAGATAATGAAGGGTCCTTTCCTCTGCTTTACACTAACTCTGATCAGATTCAATGCGGGAAAGAAAGTACTTGTTTTTCCTTGTTTTTCCTTGCTAGGGAAGCAGCCATACTCCACTGATGACATAGGCCCATCCTCCAGCAATTCATTGTGTTGTGTTGACTGTGTGGGAGGACTGTTAATGATGATACCTGGTGCTTGGGTCTCTGTAGGTTAATGATTTGACTGGTTTACTATAGCTGGGGCAGAGTCCTATCATGTGGGGGGGGAAAAAGACCTCTCATCCATTCCTCCTGTTTCCCAGAAGTGTTTGAAGGAATTTAGAGTAACTGACATAGAAATTGAAATTGATCTTCTTAGAGATCCAATCTCCCCGATTCATGCTTTCTACTCCTCTATGTAACTTTTCTTGTTACTTCTGATGTGGTGTTTCCAGACAGGATGTTGCACATCCATTATCAAAGTCTGGCCTGCTGAGTCTTATCCATTTAGTTTCCAGTCTTCTACATGCCAGACGTTCCAGACTTTGTCACTCCGTCTTTGCTCCTGCTAGTGATAAGTGTTAACCCTTCGGATCTTCCCTTCTTTCTATCCACATAATATTTTTTTTTTCCAGGAGCACCTTCTGTTTTCTTATGGATCTGTGAGATGTGTCCATTATGGGGAATGAACAAGGATGGTGTTTTGTTAGTTTTGGATGCTTGTGAATCTGTCACTCTTCCATACTTGGCAGGTAGGGCTCAGCAAAAATTACTCAGTTAATAGTATTTGGAAAGAAGAGAGAGGGAGCAAAGACTTTTCTTCCTAGGGAGCTGGTATCGGTCATGCATTGTTGTACAACAAACAACACCCAAGCAGAGTGGCTTAAATGCCAGCTCTTTATGACTTCTCACAACCTTATGTGAGAACTAGCTACTCTGACCTCCCACAGGCTCCTCTGATGAGGCTCAAGTGGAGAATGGAAAATGGCAGATCTCTTTTACCAGATATTTATTCATCTTTAGAGTACAAGGCTCTCCATGTTCTAGAACTAGAAGCAGAGAAACTTCAAGGGGTATTCTTTAATGTCACTTTTATTCTATTTTTGATTTTGGCCTAAGCAAGTTATAAGACCAGGCTAAATTTCAAGGTTTACCCAGTAGATTCCCAATCTTTGATAGAATGAGATAGAAAGAATTATCAGCTATCTTTAATATACTACAGAGCTAATGGACATAGTGACCTTTGCATAAGGTCATGCTTTCAGGTTTTTTGACCAATCAGAAAATTTGACATTTAGTAAATAGTAGTTTACTCCACACTCTATCTGATCACCAACAGAGTTCTATCAAGGTCTAGATTAGTTCTTGTTCTGGATTGAGTTTCAGTTCTAGATTTAAGGCCTTAGAATATAATAATATAAGGTAAACTTTGTGGCTTTGGGTTGTAGGTTCCCAAGCAAAGGGAATTATAGTTTGGAACTCAAGGAGAAGAAATCTTGAATGCCATCTCATCTTGGGGAGAATTAAAAGGGTATCCCTATAGAATTTTATCTTTCCCCTTTTCTTGAGAGCTAAATGGGTAAATGTTACAGAGAAACCTACTTGTGGAAAGGAGCCTCAATGTGAATGTTTCCTGCCAGGCAGCCTTCCTTTTACCCACGAGGAGTCAATGTCAGCTGTTGCTTTGGGTTGAGTTTCAAAGGTACTTTTCTTGGACCTCTAGTGATAAGAGTGTCATCAGGCATGTTTTAGTGATTTCTATAGTCACATTATACATCTACAGGTATATGGGTATATATAAGCTAAGTTGTCTAAATATACAACTTTACTAAAAGGCACAGCACAGTGAAGAATCAGGAATCAAACATATCATTGTCAGAGAAGAGTAGTAAACCTTTTTGCATATGGAGAGGAAGAGCAGAAGGCAGATCCAAGTGTCTTGACATTTAATCCTTCATGTCTACTTTTTGTGAGGAGTTGAGAATTACCATGTATGTGAAGCCTTAGAATCAGACCTCCGACGATGTGCTGACATTTATTACTGTGCTGCTCAGAATTGATAGCTTTTTTTTTTCAAACAGAGTTTCTGGAGGCAATCCCCATCTTGTTTTCCACTAATATATAAGTAAAAGAGGCAGAAAGAGCCTCCCTGTAACACTTTCCTGAATTGCACAATGTTGCCTCTGGCTCTCAGCTTTCTGGCCCCAGGTAGAGTTCACATTTCGCATTACTTCTTTACACATGAGGTATACATTGGGAAGAAAGGAGAACAAACCTGGCATTAGTTACTTTAAGAGACATACTTGAGGAGCCATAATTGAATCCACTACATTCTCTTTTGAGTGCTGCTATTGTCATGGCAACACATAGGAAGCCTTGGATGAGGTCCCTGACTGGGCAGAGCATGGGCGACAATCTCAACTGTGTGGTCATCGTGCTGCTAATATTTCTCTTGTCAGGTTTGGAATCCATCATTCAGAATAGGTTCCAGAACATATAAACCAACACATACGCAGTATGTGAGCAAATACAACTTTAAAAATAAGGAAATAATAAGGAAAAAATAAGGTAAGAATATATTCAAAAGGTCTCATTGACAAGTGGGCAAGAATGACTGAAAGATAGAAGAGTTGACTTTTTTGAAATAAAATAGATCCACTGCTGCTAAATTACCAGCTCTAAAAGTTCAATGATTTATTTTCTTTTATGTGAAGTGTGTTTTGTTTGCTATTGTTTTTGTTTGTTGCTATTATTGTTATGTTTTGAGACAGTTTCTCCTTTCCTCTAGTCAAGGTTAACCATGAACTCCTGATTTTCCTGCTTTATTCTTACCCTTGTTAATCTTTGAGATAGTACATTTGTGCAACTACAGCTATCCTATCATTAAATAACTATTTTCTGTAGTCTTGCCATATTCTTCACTATGATGAAATACTGGAAGCAGGCTAACTTTATAAAGACTAGAGCTTTATAAGATTGCTCACTGCATCAGCTTGACTCATGGCAGGTGTATGCAAAAGGGGAAGAGAGAGAGAGACAGAGACAGAGAGACAGAGACAGAGACAGAGACAGGCAGAGACAGAGAGACGGAGAGAGACAGAGACAGAGACAGACAGAGACAGAGACAGATAGACAGAGAGACAGACAGAGAGACAGAGAGACAGAGACAGAGAGAGGCAGGGAGAGAGACAAAGAGAGACTGAGATCCTTGTGTTGTGAGAGTGATTCAAGAACCAGGTTTGGTCTTCTAATAACTTCCTGTTACAGAGCCTAGAGGCCCCAAGGATGACTACCATAATCACCCCAAGGATGACTACCATAATCACCCCAAGGATGACTACCATA
>NW_022196902.1:22298349-22311467 GCF_008632895.1 Mastomys coucha
ATGACTACCATAATCACCCCAAGGATGACTACCATAATCACCCCAAGGATGACTACCATAATCACTCCCAGTGATGTAAGGATCTTCCAGCACCTCTCACCTCTTAAAGTCTATGTAATCCACAGGAAACAAAGCACATGCCAAAATTAGTTCAGATGCATGTGTTTCATAAAACATGAAGAGTCCTGGAGAGAAAAATTCATGTAATCTTTCCCACTCGGCAGGTACTTCAGTTTGGTGTGCATCTCCTTCCTTTGGATGCTCTTACTAATATAATCTCAGGATTCTACAGCACCAACTCTGCAGGGGGCTTCCTAATCTTTATATGGATGCTCTGTGCAGTCTCTGCTAATTTATAGGAACTGGAAGACAATAGAAAACAGGCCTGCAACCTGAACCGGGGGTTAGGGGATAGGAGATAGGGGACATTTAAGAAACCAAAGTACACCATGCTTTTAATGAGTCTGTGGTAAGAGAATGTTGATTACTCTTTAGAATGTTTCCAAAATAAAAAAAAATAATTTCACATGAGTGGCAAATCATGCCAACATAAGACTTCTCTGATGAGCTGAAATTTCAAAAGGAGCCAGGTGTGGTGACTTAGCAGCTGGGGAGTTGTCTATGAATTGAGGCTAGTGTGATCTACATACCAAGTTCCAGGTCAATTAGGATTGTATAGGGATATCCTGTCTAGAACTAAAAGTTTTGGAGGAGACCATTTAGCCATTTAATGCCTATCATGTTATTTTTGAATATGAGCACTACTACCTGAAAGATCACGTGATTCTCTTGACATGCGCTTGGTAAGACCTTTCTTTGAAGCTAGAACACTGCTGACCACACCAGGGTCAACTGTTCCCTTACATATCTGGTGTGTCATCAATCTTCCACTTTAGAAGTTTGCAGTCTTCTACTGCAGTTCTGGTGTCTGAGAGAGGTTTACTCCTTAAGCGACCCGACCCACCTGTCCACTTCCATTGCTCCAGCCTTTCTATGCTACAGGCCTATTTTGACCCTGCCCCTTGTTTCTATTATCCTTTCAAGGTTTCTTGGGGACAATACTTTAATTCTAGTTCTCTCTAATAATTGCTTACTGGCTTTCATACACTTTGCATTTGTAAAGTCTATGGTCAGGTGACTTATGAATATAATTGAGAGAAGGCAGTATTTTTGCATGCAGCTTAGTAACTAAGGGCCGTATTTGTTATTATAACTAAGAAAATCCACATGAAAATTCTTGAACTGATTCTGTTTTTATTTTTCAGCTGAATTTAATGAAAAAATAACCTACTCAAAAATAAGGCATTGTGTTTATATATTATTTATTTTTGTACTGCTAAATTTACGCACTTATTTTTCAAATACCATGATGACTTAAAATCCACTTGGTTTTATTTCTATACTGCCCACCAGAGAGCAAGCTGGGTCTTGACTAAGTGAATAGTAAGCTTAGAAATATTAATAGTGAGAATGAAATCAAGGAAATAAAGATTATGGGGCTTGGAAGCTTTAACTTTATTTATGATGAAAGCTTTAGAAATTATTCACAATAATACATTTTTCTATATCAACTTTTTATGCCTAAAAGAAAAGGTGCTCTTCAACCATAGAAGAAAATGAGCAGAATTAAGTCAATGCAGTCAAGGTGCTATCTCCGAAGCTTTGAATATTAAATTAGATTCTGAACCATTAAGTCTAAATCTGATGGTAGTTTAAACAGACCAGCTCAGACGTTGAATTTATTACTTTTCAAGGGCAGACTTATATAGCAATTCTTCTTCTCTCCTCCAAAACCACTGAAAAGCCACTCTCTCTATACAGCCTATTAGAATGTTCACAGTTTCTGAAAACACATATCCTAAGCCATGATTGAGGATCTGGGCCATGTCATAGGCATTAGATTCATTTATCTACTTTGTAGGTTTGCAGATTATTTTTGCCTTCTTGCTTGTGCTAGGCATCTTACTTTTCATCAGATGGACGATCAAGAATTACACATCAAACTAAATGGATATTCAGGGTTAAGGGGCAGGTAGATTGAACAAGCACAGTAATGTTTCTATTACTCATAGAAATGTACAATTTATAAATCCTGTGTGTGTGTGTGTGTGTGTGTGTGTGTGTGTGTGTGTTTGCACACTTGAGAAAGGAATGGAAGTTGAAGGAGGTAATAGTTTTAGTTCAAGCTCCATTCCCAAGCACACTGTTCAATAGTCTTTATAGGTGGTAAAAGGATCTGCAGAACCAGTAACAACTGGAAACTGGTTAAGAGTCTTATAGTCACAGGCTCTACCATAGCCCTGGTAAATCATTGTATATTCAGACATTTTAAAACCCTTTCCTTCAGGGTTTATACAAGACTTAAAGTTAAAGTAGATGTGTCCTGACAAATACCCACCCCAGAACATGGAAAGGCACCAAGAATGAGCTCCATTTCAACATAATTAAGTCAGAGTTTGTGAATGGCAAATAGGTGTCTGTATGATTTAAATGCTCCCCAGGAGATCTGAGTGTGACTAGCATTTGGAAGTGACTCCTAAGTCTGACTTTGCAGAGAAAGCTGTTGTTGTCTGTGTATATAGCTGCACCTCAGGTTGTTTCATTCTGGTTACCTTGAAAGCAGGCATCATGATCTGTGTCCTTGCAACCTTCATCAGGTGTCAGAGATGAAGAGGGAAGCATGAAAGGGAGAGAACGGAGGATGAGATAAAGACTCCAAATTGTATGATATGTGGGGGTAAGTGAGGAGGTGGGGTTCGAGTCAGCCAACTCACTAGCTCATGATCAAGAGTGGCTAGACACCTAGATGAACAAAGAATGCTAGAGGCTCTCCTTGTTTGGAAAACAGCTGCTAGAAGGGCTAAAACATGATAGCAAGCTGTTGGGTAGAATTGTCTTAATCAGAATGATTAGCCAAGTCCTATGATTCAAAGAGAAAGAGAAGCTGTTCTTCAGGCCGTGGGCTGAATTTTAGGTCTGATTCATCTTTATGTGATTGTCTGAGGAAGGAATATTCACTCCAAGAACACATCACACACAAAAGCAATGCATTTCTAAGAGTAATAAGAATGTTTGTTCAATCTATCTGCCCCTTGCCACTGAATATCCAGTTAGTTTGATGGGTAATTATTGATAAAACTTTGTTGTCTCTCAACAAACTTTATTGTCTGTTCAATATCAATCATTGATTAATAGAATTATTTTTATGACTATTTTATAGTGGGAAAATTGCCATATATTTCAAGTATCTTCGTACAAAAGTATGTGGGCCATGTGGCAAGGTGTTACAGATAGACAACACTAAAGAGTACAGCTTTTGAAGGGTTTATATATTGATTTATTTTCTGTGGGAAGGGGTCAAGGCTTGTATGTGCAACAAGTAAACAGCAACAGAGAGCACAGGTCCAAGTGCTAAATGAGGGACTTGGGCAGGAAATACTAAGGACACCAAGAGTTCTCTAATTGCCTATGGTGATGCTTTGGGTCCTCTCCCAGACCTGGCCTGTGGGAACAAGGAGCACTTTTCTATTTCATCTCCTATTCTCAGGTATAGCTTTGATGGTTATTTAACTCTTGGATCTTACCAGAAACAAGACAAAACAAAATAAAACAAAACAAAACAAAACAATACTCTCTACATAGCACTGGTGCTTAACTTAAAGGAACTCCCAAATGCCAATGAATAAGCTTATCTAGCTACAATATCTACAGAAGGTACAAGACCTCAAGATAATTAGCCTTTGTAAGAGGCAGCCAAACTGAACATTTGGCTGATAACTCTTGTTCTGCCTTCACATTTTAGCAAGGGCTTGTGATTTCCCAACAAAGGCAGTGGAGTTGCAAAACAGCAGGACTTTGCTACAGTTAGTAATTAATGAGGTGCTAAAAGTGCCAGAGCAGAGGCTCCCAGACTCAGTGTGTGACTCAAAGGGATATGAAGCACCCAGCCTTTCAAACAAGTGTCAGTTAAATAAACAGAGAGTCAAGTGAGTGCAGTCTGTGGAATGGGAGATGGTGAACTACTATTGGGAGACATCACAAGACTTTGTAATACAATATTAGAAAGATTAGTCACTATATTTTGCAAGTTGTGAAAAACTGGAATTTTCCCCCCTCCTCCCTCAGTTCTTTAGAAGGTGTGTAATTATCTGCCTTCAGTATTCAGGGGAGTCAAAATGAACTAATCAACCCTGGTGTTCAAATGAATAACCAATCTGTTACAGTTTCCCACCAGCATGACTTTGCTTTATTCCCTTAATGTATATTAATCAATCAAGTTAATTATTAATATTAGTAGACAAGTCAAAGTACTTTATTTATCAACGATAGCTGAGGTCCTAAAGAGAAACATGAACTTTCTTTGCTAGAAGAGCATTACTGAGAAATAATGACATAAGGTGTCATTTTTTGCCAAAAATAAAATGTGTGGTATTTTCATTTTATTTAAGAGAAAAAGAATTCTTGAATAAGTTCAGATGACTGTTATTATTCACACTAGATTTTAATGGTTTCTTCTTTCTTATTATTTACAAATTTCTTTATGTAAAGGAATTTTATGGTTGTTTCCACTTTTCTATAATTATAATCAGGTCTACTGTGATATGCTAATAAGTTTCTTCAAAATGATTATTATATATACATGTATATATCTCTATACAATAATATTTATAGCATATACATATTTATTTATTTATTTATTTATTTATTTATTTATTTATTTATCTATAGGCTCCCTATGTCATTAGAAGTCAAAAATAATTTGATGAACTTGAGAACCTAGCCATGGAGTCCTGTTAAACATATTTCCATTTTGAATGATGTGTGGCACATCTGCTTCAGGGTCACTGAAATTTTTTTTCATGTTTAACAAATGTACTAAGATTTAACATCCAAAGCAAATGAAAGAACACTTTAAAATACATTCTAGTGTTAATGTTTGTGAGAATTAAGCAAGTCCCTTGTTGTATTCCTTCACAATATGGAACTAATACAAGCATGCTGGCCATTAGAAAAAAGATACTTGACATTTATACACTTACAAATGAGTATGTGTGCTCATAGAAGCTGTATCTCATAGAACTGGGTTAGTACATTTCAAATCGGAGAAATAAATCCCTCATGATGCTAGGTTTATCTGATTTGAGAGAATTTATTTAATATGAGCTGATAACAGAAACTAACAGTCTCATGCTAAAGCTATTATTGTGAATTTGGAATTTCAAGACTTTAAATCACACAGGCAGTCATTAATGACCTTACACCAGAGATCTCTAGTGCTGGCACCAGTGTTCAAATGAGATAGAGATTTAAATCATTTGGGTTGAGAAAGACCCCAGTTGCTTTGTTCCTACTCGATTGTTTTTGGAGGAGGGTTGGTTTTAACACACAAACTTCCCATTTTGACCTGTGCATTGAGAAAAGGATTTTAATAATGAAATCTTTTCCTACAACATGCTCTAGAGGGAGTCAAGTCTAAGGAAGTTGTGTTTGAGGGATTTCGAGTACTGTTGGCTCTTTTCATAAATTCCTTTCCTTGATGACAATCTGCTTTGACTCTCTCAGTTAATAAAGACTGAGGCCAGGACTTGCTTAGAATCTGGAACTCATGAGGCCAAGGGAGAGGCAAATTCCTGTGTGAATCAATTATCATCTCACAGAGAACATACCCTGTCCCTGTTTCAAACTGCTTGGATCATGTTGTGGACCAATATACACTTTTGCATGAATGGAGAGAGAGAGAGAAAGAGAGAGAGAGAGAGGTAGAGACAGAGAGAGGGAGGGGTACAGAGAGAGACAGAGCCATAGAGACAGAGAGAGACAGAGACAGGGAGACAGAAACAGAGAGACACAGAGAGGCAGAGAGAGAGGTGGGCAGGTTGCAGATGAAGAGAGCTTTTATGGGAGAGGAAAAGACCCCAGTCCTCCCCAACAGGAATGGTAAATTTGGAAAAACTCTTAACCTTGCTGAAATTCAAGTCTTTGCCTCTGCTAAATGGAATGCTGAATTAGTTCTCTGGCCTAAGCTTTATGATTTCTGGAGAAGAAAATTCCAACATTTGTTCTTTTTATTGCATGATTATTTTCACTTGGTATGCCATCAGCTTCTATGCACAGATGTAGAAATCATATGTAGCTCTCAAGGCCCAACTCAGAGATATCATCCCATAAACATAAATCTTGTGTCCCTCCCCCTCCATGCTACAGGAACAATTTCTGTTTCCTTAAGTTGCACCTGAAGTTTGCTCTTCTTTTCCTCTTGCCATTATCACATCCTGCCTGTATCACAGGTATTTTCTTAGATGACTTCCACCTCAACAAAAAGCTTAAGGTCCATAAGTATGGGAGTAAAGTGATCTGAACTTTACACCATTCATGCTGCATTATAACATAAACTGTTCATAGTAGACATTGAACAGAGGTTTACTGAGAAGCTGAACATACAGTGCTTTGGCATAAGAGCACTCACCTTTCAAAAATGTATTTAATTATGAATGGAGTTTTTAAAAATCAGTTCACACACAAAAAAATAATCAGCTCATGACTGCAACTCCTCAAGCTTCAGTGGGATGCCTATGAGGACATCATTTTTGGAAATTTTCTCTTTGAAAATCAAGAGAGAAGTTATTTGGTATTTTTCCAAGTTTATATTTTTAAGAGCTCATGTAGTTTCAATGTTTCCTGTTGACCACTAGCTGATGTAGACCCAAGTTTATTTTGAGTGAATGCTTTTTTTTTAAAGATTATTTAAAAGGATTTATTTATTTATTTAATGTATGTGAGTACACTGTAGCTGTCTTCAGACACCCCAGAAGAGGGCATCAGATCTCATTACAGATGGTTGTGAGTCACCATGTGGTTGCTGGGATTTGAACTCAGGACCTTTGGAAGAGCAGTCAGTGCTCTTAACCACTAAACCATCTCTCCAGCCCCAAGTGAATGCTTTCAAAGGCATAAATAGCATGCACATTCTGTCAGTCTCCTATGGCTCTTGGAGAGAAGGAGTAACTAGCATTTTTCTTAGTCAGTGCCCTCTTACTTCCATAGCACAAAGGGCACAAGTTCTCAACAAGAGCTAAGGTGGGATCAGAGACTCAACACCTAGGGTAATGGACTGGATTAGATTTCTTCTGCAGGATCTTACCCATGGTTGTGGGCTTTTCCAATGTGAGGTCTTCTTGCTGATGCTTTTATTCTTTTACTTCTATTCTTGCTCCTTCTGTTATGTAGGAATTTATACAACATTTGCATGATTAGTTTTAACTGACTCTCATTGCACTCTTCCTCTATTGGTGGGGTCTGGATGGAGTGACTGGGGCTATTTGGGTTAGATATTATCATCATACCTTGTATTAATCTATGATATTATCAAAGAATTAAATAAAAATATTTTGTAAAATGTTATTTAGACATTTTTCCAAACTCAACAAACCAATCCTTTATTTTAGCTGTTTTGTTTTTATACATTTATTTAAGTGGACTCCATTTCATTTCTCATACTGTGGACTCTTTCACTTGGTGTTTACCATAGCTGAATCCCTGAGAATAAATGTCAAATTAAACAGTTGACCCTTTGTATGGGAAATCTTTTGTATCTTCATGTTCTTCATAGTGCCATGTCATGGACACGTGAGGTTTCACTGTGGGAAGAAGAAAGTTGCCCTAGTTGGGGCTTCTATTGTGATAAAGAGCAGGAACAAAAACAACTTGGGGAGAAAATGGTTTATTTCATCTTACAGCTCCCAGTTCACAATCTACTGTTGAGGGAAATCAGGACAGAAACTCAAGACAGGATCCTGGAAGCAGGACCTGAAGTCTAGGTCACAGAATAGTGATAGATGCTTCCAGTTAGCTCCTCCTGGCCTGTTCAGTTTTCCTTCTTATGCACCTACCCAGGGATGACATCACACAAAGTTGGCTGTGCCCTTCCCATCAATCAAGAAAATTCCTCACAGACTTATCTATGGAATAATTTTACAGATGATGGTTTCTCATTTCAGATCCCTTCTCTCTAGATGTGTCTAGATTTGCATTAAGCTGACAAAAACCAATCAGTGCACAGGAGCTCCCCTCCACACTTTACTCTGTTGGTCTTCCCTTTGGGAATAGCTTTCCTATTTTTCCATCTAGCAGAAACCTAGTCATATGTTTTAAATTACTCTAGCCTTTGTTTCTCTCATATGCTGCAGTACCACAGGGAGAATCACTGCCATCTAAAGACTTGACAGAAAATTTAGAGTTGTCAGTCAGAGAGAATCAAAAAGATTGATTTAGTATTAAAGCACAGAAAGGAATATGAGATAGAGGGGGACAAAGTCGCCAGGAGGGCTTTGGTTGGGACCCTGGCAGGATGGGTTGTCATTCTTGTCCATCCCTTAGACGTGCACAGCAACATTCAAGGCTATTATTTAATCTTCCCTCATCACCTCTCTTGATCACTTTGTCTCCTCTCTAACATTCTGTTGAGCTGAGTAGTATGTAGTAAGAGTAACTCACAGAAGTTTTGTGAGTACTAGTTGACCCTGTTAATTTCTCAGTCTTTGTTGTAGAATAAAGATGTTTTCCTATAAAATCACATTATTGATGTGACAGAAAACAAAACATATTTTGAATTTCACAACATGCAGTCACTATAGAAAAAAATGTCAGGGTTAGGATAACTGGTATTCTAATCTGTGACTTTACAGTCTAAGTTTCTGCACCATCTTTGGGACCTCTTTCACAGCATGAGTTGTGCTTACAAATGACAGAAAAACTAAAGGTGACATGACCAAACTAAAAGCTCTTAGTGAAGTTTGCTCTTTTCTGGTCTTTCCCTGTGGTTTGCATTTGTCTTTCCTCTTGACTTTAAGGATGACCTGAACCATAGTCTGATTCCTCTCCTGAGGCTGTTTTAAGTGGGCCACTTAAAGCCCCTTTGGCTGTAATCTAGTACAAATGTTGTAAGTTCTAAGATTAATTTGATAAAAATCTAAAACCTCTCCCATCTCTTGTCCTGCATTCCTTCCTTTCAACCTTCATTTTCTCCTTTTCATGTTTCTTTTAACTTCTGTGAATTAACCAACTGATGTGAAAATCCTGTTGAGAGGCTTCTAAATGAGTAATTAATAATGCAAGTAGGGAACCTCAAATTCGAACAACAATGTCATACAATTATTTTCAGAATTTAGAATTGAACACATCACAGCCATTGCAAACATTTAGGACCAGTTCTTAAACATTACCTGGGAAAAAGTTGTGTCATAAGGTTCCTAGTGACCTATAGACCACTTAGAACCATGTAAAATTGCTTTAATGTCTGTACCCCATGTATAATATTTGTCACCTGTATTAAAGTGTTCTTTGGGATAGTTCTTATCAATACTAGATATAAGTAAGCAAAAAAAAGTAAGTAAGCATTTTCAGTTTAATTATAAAATTTCTGAGGCGTATAAACATCATAGATGTTCAGGCAAGCATGCGTTTATCTAATATGAGGATGTTGACCATTGTAGTAGCTTACAGGAAAGTGTTTGCATCAGACACAAAAATAGGTATTATATTATATAACACTACTTTCTAGGCTAGCTCCCAAATCACCTTCTGCTACTGGCTATGTGTCTCAAAGATGTCCATAAAATGTCAAAAACAGAGTATCTATTTTGAGATCAATTTTTAACACATTAGGATGTGTAGAACAATTCATATTCAAAGTACAGCATTCCATCACTGCTCCCTATAGGCCCTTAAAGTGAAAAACAATTGTTTCACTTTAAGAGTCCTCACAGCTTTACATTTACAACATAATTATGAAGTCCAAAGTTCATAGTCTTAGTCTCATGGCAATCCTTTAACTGTGAGCCCCTATTAAAACAACAACAACAACAACCAAGCAACAAACAAATTGGTTTCCTCCAATATAAAATAGTATAGAGTAAGTGTTCCTATTCAGTTAATGACAATCAAGAGTATAGCATTTAAAGAGAAAGTCAAGGCAAAAATATAAACCAGGAAACATTTCCTGGATATAGATGTCTCCATGTGGGACATGAGGTGGCATCATTTGTGTTTTGGTGGCCCTGCTACCCTGACCCTGTTTTATGAAGCACACAGCTTTTCTCTTAGGCTAGTTCCACTTCTTAGAATTTTTATCACTCTGAGATCTCCATTGCAGTTTAGTCTTCATCTGTACAGCTTCAAATAGCACTCACTTCAGGAGCTGTATGCCAGGTACCTAACCCTGCAACATTTTACCATACCTAATAAGCTTTTCTCTGAAATCTTGGTGGAAACTTTAATGGTCTGGTCACTCTTGCAATTGCTTTACTATAAAAGAGCCCTACACGGTGATGCCACAATCTGCTGCTAGCTCAATTGGGCCTGTCCTATTCAGAGCATGGCAGCAGCATTTCTGTGTGTTGCAGGGCTAAATCTGAGAAAGCCCTTCCTAGTTTAGCAGGAGGAACTCCAGGGAGCACTTTCTTTTTAAATGTAAGTAATTCACAGGTTCATTCTATAGGTAGGGTAGTGACTCATGCCATGTTTCTTATAATACCAGGGCAGTGTTTCATTTCTCTTTCAAAACATTAATTTACCTAACAATTGTAATACAATTCCCACACTGAACTTTTCAGAAATCTTAAATGTACTTGTGTTCCTGGACAATATGTTTCCCCCCTTTCTGTACGCCTTTTTCTCCTTCTTGATATAATTCTTCATAACATTAAGCAGCACCCATGCCATTGGCTGGTTCTATGCTTCATTAACGTTTCCCCTGCTAAGTGAACCAATGTTGAACCCAGTCTCTCCAATCTTCACACCATTGGAAGGATTTCTCTAGATTGTCTGTTAAGTTGTTAACACAAATTCATGACTTGGAGTTGATTATGAAAGCTTATGAGCTGGGCCTTAACTACATGTGTTTTTATCAACATTTTGGTTTTTCAAACTCCCACCAGAATGGTCCATTAAATTCTACTCATAGACTTCAAGAGCTTCTTTAGAATACAGCTGTAAATTCTTTAATGTTCCTCCCATAAAAGGTCTAAGAATCACCAAGATAGGATTTTATAGCATCTATTCCTGTGACAATACACTTTACAGAAATAAACTAAAGGAAGAAAGCTTTGTTTCAGCTCATGTTTTCAGATGTTTTCACTGTCATGGAGAGGAAAGCATGGGACACACTTTGGTAGGAACATGAGGTCACTGGCCATACAGTGGCAACCAATCAGGAATTATAGTAGCGTGCCTTCATTGCAATAAGTTACTTTAAATCTCTTTTACAGCTTATGCTGGTAGATATTTCTTGTTTATGTTGTATTTCTGTTCAATATTATGCTTGGATGAATGAGATTTTGAGAAAGACAGAGATAGATAGATAGGTAGATAGATAGATAGATAGATAGATAGATATTGAGATTAAAACTTCCAAAGGATATTGATTGTAAATGTATTCTTTCTCCATTTTCCCTCTATTCACTCCACAAAAAAGTGATTTCTCTCACTTAACAACTGTCTTTTATTTTATTTACCATGCTAGAAAACAATAAAGTAGGATAAATTTTTTTAGTACTATGGGTAATTTAAATGTTGTTATAAATTGTAAAGGAATTTTAATCCAGTAACATGGCCACTCTGGCAAGTGTGTGTGTGTGTGTGTGTGTGTGTGTGTGTGTGTGTGTATACTTGTGTTTGCCAATGCACTAGGTATATGTAGTCCCTTTTGACTTTGAAGTTTGTTTCCTTTAGTGATTGTTAAGTGTGCCTTTAAGACAGAGTTATAATCTATAGTTGGTGTACAATCCAAGTTTCATTATGTACATCTACCTGGTATTATAGTCTGAGATGTATTTACCTGATAGCCAATTGCTTGCTATATGTCATTGTGATGGTTTGAATAAGAATGTTCCCTATAGGGTCATATAGTTGAGTGCCTAATCACCAGGATGTGGAATTATTTGGAAGGATTAAAAGGATTAGGCGTGATCTTTTTAAAAGAGGTGTGTCACTGTGGTGTGCTTTAAGGTTTCAAAAGCCCATGCTAGGCCCAGAGTATCTCCTTATCTACTTTCTTTATGTCTGTGGATCAAGATGTACCTCTCACCCATTGCTCTGGCACCATGCCTGCCTGCCTGCCTGCCACCATGCTCCCTGTCATGATAAAGGACTTAAACCACTTAAGCAAGCCTCCAATTAAACACTTTTCTACCCAGTTTCTAAGAGTTTACTAGCTTAGGTAGAGGTGTTAGAAAGGTCCTAATGGTACATAAGGTAGACATGATAAGTAATATCTGCTCCCTCAAACTGCAGCTACAACCCAGGATGTAGGGTCGCATATTCAGATTCAACTGTAAGGAACTTGGTTCCTATGTAATCTACTTACCCAATCCCATTCTCTTGTTCTTTTGGTCAGGTCCTTTCAGACTTGAGCAGTGTCAGACTACATTGGTGAGGATTATATCTCAGTGTTTTCTAAATTCTTCAGCTTAGTGTACATTGTTATAAAATTCTAAATTTTATTTTGTTCCTGATTACTAGAATCACTTTTACACTTATTTACTTATTTATTCTGTGTTCATGTGTGTGAACCATGGCATATATGTGAGGTCAGAGAAAAACTTGTGGAGTTGATTCTCTTCTTCTACTACGTAGGTCTAAGGGATTGAACTTGGGCCATCAGGCTTGGTGACAAGCACCCACTGGCTCTTTACTTTCCTTATAGATACTGTAAAATGAGAAGACTTACCTAAGATTTCCAGCCTTCTATGTATGCTTTATAAATAACTATCTGGCATTACTAGGATAGGTAGTAAGATTAACAGAAAGACAATAGCTCAAGTTTGTGGAAAGCCACTTGAGCCACGCCAGAGACGGGCTTGCTTCCGCCATCCCAAGAGCGAGCTGTCTCGTAAGACTTTGCAGATGAAGTTCCACCTGTTGCGAGCTGATGCCCGACAGGTGGTCTTTGATTGTCCTCAATGTATAATCCATCATCATCCCCCTGGCATGGGTGTCAATCCACGGGGCTTGTCCCCCCCTTAAGATCTGGCAGATGGATGTGACACATATTCATGAATTTGGAACTTTAAAATATGTTCATGTATCTGTAGATACGTGTTCTGGGATCATTCATGCCACCC
>NW_022196902.1:22311977-22315646 GCF_008632895.1 Mastomys coucha
GGCGAGAGGATCTGTTTGTGTTTTTCCCCAGGATCGTTTGGAGCCTCTGTGGGTTCCCGAATGACTGATGTGGAAATGTGCCACGCAAAATGAAAAGATCGTGCCTGAAGGTTCTGTGTGTCCTCCTGCTCCTGTTCCTGATGGAGAGCCAAGCGGAACCGAGGAAATTGGTCGGCGAATTTTGAGGATCTGATGGATCAACTGAGATTGTCCATGGCTACAGTCAATTCCACACGGGTGGATGTAGGGTTAGCCTCTGGCTTGTCATCTTGGAAAGAATGGGTGGGCATGGGGGCTATGGTTGGGCTCCTATTGCTGGTCTTCCTTGTGGGCCTATGGTGTATTTGCAGGATCAGGTTCACTCAAAGGCGGGATGCAGCCATGATTGTGCAGGCATTTATGGCCATTGAGGCAGGACAGTCTCCCCAGGCATGGCTGGCAGTCATGCAAAAATGATTGTCAAGTCAGGCTGCAAGGCGAAGCACTGCACTCCGGGTCAGCTTCTAGCAGCCCCAAGAAGAGCATGTCTGATTGCATGCGAGGTTGATACCCCAGGCCCTGCCTCTGAGAAAAAGGTATCGGATGGGTCTGGTACTCTTTGGGTGGATGACACCTAAGTGAGGATCAGTACAATGTCCCTGTTTCCAGCATCAGAGATCAGACCTCTACTCTTGCCTGTTTCATTTAAAAACTAAAAAGGGGAACTGTGGAAAGCCGTTTGAGCTGCACCCCAAGACAGCGCTGGCTTCTGCCATCCCAAGAGCGAGCAGTCTCATAAGCAAAGCCCTTATTTGGCTAAGCTTGCTGCCCTTGGTTGCTTCCGCATTTGGTGACCTATCCGCTTTTGCCAAGTGGTCCATTGGATTGGCTAAGCTTGGGAGTGCTTAATGGCCAAGGGCCTTGCCCTTGGTGCTGAAGACTGTTAAAGGTTCCTGAATAAACTGCTAAAAGAAGAGCTCGTGGGTCTCATCTTTCTTGCTGGTCGAGGCGGACTATACAAGTTAAAGGTAGTATTTAAACATAGAGAAGCAAACACTGGTGAGAGATTTCAGAGAAGAAGTTAATTGGAAGATACTTTGAAAACATGATAATAGCTGGGCGGTGGTGGCGCACGCCTTTAATCCCAGCACTTGGGAGGCAGAGGCAGGCAGATTTCTGAGTTTGAGGCCATCCTGGTCTACAGAGTGAGTTCCAGGACAGCCAGGGCTATACAGAGAAACCCTGTCTTGAAAAAAAAACCAAACAAACAAAAAAAAACATGATAATAACAGTTGGAAATTATGAGATGCCAGCATTACAGTGAATAGCAGAATGTGCTAGAAATGCCTAATCAAGTCTAGCTTGAACTAGTAACTAAAAAACAGAGCAAGTAAGGAGTAGTTTATACAGTAGGAGATACAATGTTCAGTTTTCCCTTCTAGACACACTATGTATATGCAGTCTGGAGGATGCCCATTTTGGAAATATTCAGGTGGTATCTATATGGAACTGAGTTTGGAAGATTAGATGGGGCAAGAGACATAGACTTGAGAGTTACTGGAATATGAGGTAGCTGGAGAAAGTGTACTGCATGTGAAGGAGCAGATGCAATAAAAGATGAGACTACCAGTAGAAAGAGCAACTAGAAAACACTAATGGACCAGTGAAGATGTGTTTACTGACTCCCCTAGGGTACAATAGAGCAAGGAGAGGAAAGAGGACCTTCTTGGAAGGTTACTCTTAATGAAATCCAAGATCACCATTGGGAAGTAGCTAATAAAGCTTCAGCCATGCAAGTGACAAGGGGACAGAGTCCTTGCCCATGTCAAGCTGTGAAGATCAAGAATAGTTAATATGAGCAAACACAACACAGGTCAGTAAGAGGAAACATATAGGCTCTTTGCAACCAGAAGCCATACACTTGTGAAGACAACAATTAGAAAGGATTTTCTCTTTAATCCTCAGGTTAAAAAATAGAAGTTAGGTACTTTTACTTATTTATGTTTTGGTTGAAACAAGATTAAAATTTCTTTCAGGAAGGGCTGCAAAGACCAAGGCCTGAGAATTGTCAAAAACATGATTAAAATGTTGGCTGTGCAAACACCAATGTGATAATACACATGCAAAAGTTAACATGCTAGGAGCAAACATGTGTAAAGGAGCCAGGGATGTTAACTTGGCTGAAGATTTGTGATGTAGTATTTATAAAATAAGTTTGGAGAAGATAGAACTGGCAACCTGTGATGAAAATGAGATGCTTATGTTTATATTTCAATTTTGTATTAGCTTCTTACCCTAAAATGCTCCAGATACTAAATATAAATAAGGTACAAATAAGAAAAAAGTGTCTTTCTTGTCTGAAATAGAGAATATTGCACTCTGGAAGTTGGTATTTTTCTTTTTCCTATATGATCACTGTTATAAGAAGCTTCTGTGGCTCAGTGTCTCAATGCAATAATCATTCCATTCCATGTTCAACAAAGATTACATAGGGATGAATCACTGGAATAAATAAATAAGAGGCAGGACATTTCCTCAACACCTATATTAGTATTCTGTCCTTGTCATGATGTTGAAGTTTTTTGGATCTATTTTAGTGAAAATGACTCTTGAAGGTAGTGAGTTTATAGAGAGATTGACTTTACAACAGCTTCAGGCAGAAATGAGTGACCAGGCCAAAAAAGTAAGGTATGAATGAAAACTGGTGACCCTAATGCTTATAGAGAAATGAAAGTTGTAATTATCATTAAATTTTGCTTGTCTATTTTCATTTGAAAGATGGCCTTACTATGTAACCCTGGCTGCTCCTGAACTCACTATGTAGACCAGGTTGGCCTTAAACTCAGAGATCCTATGGTATCTGCCTCCTGAGTATGGTAGGAATAAAGGCATGTACCACCATGCTTAGCTATAATTAATTTTTGTCCAGAATACTTTTTTATATTTCTGGTAGCCTAAAATTTAATAAAATTTTATGACACAAATAAGGTTAGCTAATTGCAACCTTGTTTCACTTTCAACTGTAGGAAACAATAGCAATCATATAGACTATATATCTATAGAGATGTAATACTTAGAAAATATCTCTTATTCTGATAGGTCAAATCATTAATAAATATGGCATGTTAAGCTCAGTAACAACATAAATATTTTTGTTGGAGAGGCACCACATGTTTGCTGCTGTGATGGTCTATTTCCAGAGATGACTGCCCAGATTAAGTTCCTTTAGGGCAGAACTCTTGTACTCTTTCCATCTTTGAATTCACTGCTTAACCCACTTCTAAATATAGCTGATGATCAATGTCTTTTCTTAAACATTAAGCACTATGAAAAATCATTCCCCCAAGAGGGAAATTACAGGGTGAGGTGCTCTGAAATATAGAAGAAAAATTTCACTGATAGGAATCAGAACCTTGCTGATCTAGGCGGAGTTCTATATTGAAGGTGTGAAGGATCCCATAACTGTGAAATACAGTGTGTGATAATTGATGTAAACATCTTTCTTTCCTTTTATTTTTACAGCATTGAATCAAGTAAGCACATATAGCTGGGTGTGGCTTGGAGTGGCCAGAATGATGACTTATAGCATTGGCTCATTGTCTTGGTTGAGGATCTCATTTCCCCTTTTCTCTGAAAGTTCACCTTCATACCATTCTTCCATTCTTTGAAGACTATTTTCTCAGTATTTTT
>NW_022196902.1:22315656-22334076 GCF_008632895.1 Mastomys coucha
TTTTTTGCTTTTGAGTAGAAGGGTTTGTCAGACCACAAACATCCAGACTCAATTTTTATGTATCCTGATGAAAATTCTCAAATTTCTGGACTAAATGTAAACATCTGTGTGCTCTGTTTAAACTGAAGCTTTCCTAGTGTTGGCAAAGATTTGCTAAGGAAAATAGGGTGGTTTATTTGTATTCATAGAGTTGCTTAGAACATTCAGTGGATATAACAGAAGCTTGTGTGTGTTAGCATGTCTGGCTTGTTCTGTACCTCTCACTTCAGCCACTGATATGACAGAAGCTTGTGTGTGTTAGCATGTCTGACTTGTTCTGTACCTCTCACTTCAGCCACTGATATGACCGAAGCTTGTGTGTGTTAGCATGTCTGACTTGTTCTGTACCTCTCACGAAGCCTGTGTGTGTTAGCATGTCTGACTTGTTCTGTACCTCTCACTTCAGCCACTGATATGACCGAAGCTTGTGTGTGTTAGCATGTCTGACTTGTTCTGTACCTCTACTGTCACTTCCGCCACTGATATGTCTCACTTGCACCACAGATTTCTCTGTAATGTATTGACATCTTTTTCTCTTCGTGATATTTACCTTGTCTCTTCTCTATTGTTTGCATACTATGATCCTTCTTCATCTCCATTTGTATTTACCTTGATCTATATTCTAGCATGATTATACAAATATAATTCTGGCAATATTTTAAAAACAACCCAAGCAATTCCTACAAGTAGTAATATATAGACATTATTCACATTCTTTGTACTTATTAATAATAAGTTTGTAGTCTTTACCCTGAGAAATATATTAAGTGCTATCAGAACGACGACAATATAATTCAATTCTAAATTATTGCCATTGTAACCTAAAGCTGAACTGGATATCTGAGTACATTAATAAAAACTAAATTGGAGTTCAAGGACAACTAATATTAGCCTAAGTCAAGGGAAAATTCACAGGGTTTCTAAAGCTTAGTTCTACCATTTAAGAAATCTGGCTTAGGATAGAGCTAGTTCCTTCAATGAGTCTTTAGGTAAGAATGGGTTCAATTTTAGTATATTATGTATAAACTTTTAAAAGTGAAGCTATTAAGTGCCAGGATTATGTAGCTTAAAATATAGTCAGCAAACATCACATGAAGGGAATGTCCACAACATAGACTTGGGCGAACTTAAAACACTGAATTATTCAAGTGTGTGTGTGTTTGTATGTATACACCTGATGACACATTTTGAATTGTTTATATTTTAAGTTTTCCCATGTCTATGATAAATCCAAGCTATCACTATGTTCAAGGCAATAAACAGAAATGAATTTGTTAGGATTGTTCCTTCACAGTCAAGTTATGTTTATCTACTTTATTTATTGATTTAAAGATACATTTTAAAAAGATTTATTTATGTTATGTATATATTAGTACACTGTAGTTATCTTCAGACATTCAGACATACCAAAAGGGCACGGAATCCTATTAAAGATGGTTGTGAGCTGCCATGTGGTTGCTGGAAATTGAACTCAGGACCCATGGAAGGGCAGTCAGTGCTCTTACCTGCTGAGCAATTTCTCCAGTCCCTGTTTACTTATTTTATAATCCCAGCTGAGATTTTGCTCTACCTGGAAGCTAACAGGTTAGCTTGTCAGTTTCATGGCAGCTGTCAGAAGAAACAAGGCTCCCACTGCAGACACATAGGACCTTATCGTTATGTGCCATACTTTCCATGCTGATTTTCCATGACTCATTTGTCAAAAGATAGTATAAATAAATTTTCAGTAGACCCAGCTATAGCACTCCTGGGCATATACCCAGAAGATGCTCCAACATGTAATAAGGACACATGATCCACCATGTTCATAGCACATAATAGACAGAAGCTGGAAAGAATCCAGATGTCCCTCAACAGAGAAATAGATACAGAAAGTGTGGTACATCTACGCAAGGGAATACTACCCAGCTATTAAAAACAATGAATTCACTCAATTCTTAGGCAAATGAACGGAACTAGAAAATATCATCCTGAGTGAGATAACTCAATCACAAAAGAACACTCATGGTATACACTCACTAATAAGAGGATATTAGCCCAGAAGGTTGGAATACCCAAGATACAATTCATAGACCAATTGAAGCTCAAGAAGAAGGAAGACCAAAGTATGGATGCTTCAGTCTTTCTTAGAAGGGGGAACAAAATACCCATAGGAGGCGATACAGAGACAAAGTATGGATCAGAGACTGAAGGAAAGACCATCCAGAGACTGCCCTTCCTGGAGATCCATCCCATATACCAAACCCAGACACTACTGTGGATGCCAAAAGGAGCCTGGTATAGCTGTCTCCTGAGAGGCTCTATCAGAGCCTGACTAATACAGAAGTGGATGCTCTCAGTCAACCATTGGACTGAGTAAAAGGTCCCCAATGGAGGAGCTAGAGAAAGGACCCAAGGAGCTGAAGGAGCTTGCAGCCCCATAGCAGGAACAACAACATGAACCAACCAGTACTACCCACCCTCCTCCCCAGAGCTCCTAGGAACTAAACCACTAACCAAAGAGTACCATGGAGGGACCCATGACTCCAGCTGCATATGTAACAGAAGATGGCCTTGTTCTATGGGAGGAGAGGGCCTTTGTCCTGTGAAGGATGATGCCCCAGTGTACGGGAATACCAGGACAGGGAAGAGGGAGTAGGTGGGTTGATGGAGGGGGAAAACTATGAAAAAGGATTGTGGGACTGTGAAAGGCAGCCTGTTGGTTGACCAACGTGGCCAGAACCAGCTAAAACATAATCTAAGCTGGAACCCACACACACAGACCCACATCACATCGGAACTCCTGATTGCCCACGACCTTGAGTAATCTGACCTAGTTCAAAAGACTAGGCCTTCCTCTGATCTCTCTCTCGCTCTGCATGTGTTCCTGGCCAGCTTCTCCCTGCCTCTCCTCCGTTTGACTCGTAGCTACAGTCTCTAAATCTCATTTTAGACTTAGCTAGCTCTACTTCTGGTAGAGACTTAGCCTTCACTCTCTGCCGCTCCCCCAGCCCTGAAGCAAGGGCTTCTATGCTTTTCAAAGGGCAGCGCCTGCCCTAAACTCTATCTGCTTCCTCTGTCTGCCAATCAACTCGTGGCTTCCTGAGGTCACCTCAGGCCAAAAAGCAGAATTCACCCTCTCACCACTGGCCAATGGGCTATCTCCGCTTCGGCTAGAAACAGACAGAACAGAATTATGGGTTCTGCCTCTCATTCCCTCTGTTCCTGACTATCTATTCTTATTATTCCGTTGAGCTTCTCTTCAAAGTTAGCCTTTTATCTCCTGTTTTCCAAGAAAAAATAAATGGGGAAAACAGGAACTTGTCTACTAGAGCACACAGTCATTTCGTGGCAGTGCAGATACCCCTCTCCCTATCCACGTAAGCCCGCCAAAGAAAAAGACTCACTGGAGGCCCTTTAGCCAAAGGTTTTCAGGCTTTGTTTAAATGCGGGAGGGGGGGGCGGGGGGGGGTCCAGAGGCTTCTCACAATCCAAGGCTGCAGGCCTTTCTGTGGCAGTCAAAGTCCCTGTGTCTGCTTCACCCAGTGACCCTAGCCCAGAAAAGATGCAGGACCCCATTTTTGTCCCACAGAAGATAACATTTGAAATGTAAAAAAAAGAAAATATCTAATTAAAAAAAAAGATTTAAGCAATACCTGCAAACTAGTGACACGTTAAAGGCAAAGGGTCTGGGCTTTGGATCCTTGGTCTTTTATCAAAGCATCAAGACTTTGATTTTACTCTGAAGATAGCCATTAGTTTAACTAAGTTGGTCAATGTGCAGATTGCCTTGGTTTTCTATTGTTCTTTGCTTTGAAAGCATCCTTAAGGCATTGATTGACTGCTGAGCATGGTAGTATAAATCTATAATACAAATACTTTAGAGGGTAAGGTATAAAGATCATAATTTGAGACTAGCATGGACTACATATTAGATTCAATTGTCAGCTCAGCTACACTGCAAGACAGTCTAAAAATCTTAACCAACCAAATAAATATGACCTCTAATATAAAAAACAAATCAAAATAGCCCACACAAACCCACAAGCAACAAAGACCATGCAATCTAGAAAGGTTTCAAAAGTGTCTCTAGCAACAGAATAAAGGGAGATTAGAGAAAACCATGATAAATTATCTTCTGGTGCTGTTACTCTATCTTGTGCATTATTCTGGTTTCTGTTGAATTTCCCATGAAGAAGCAACCTGCTTGAGTACTCTGGCTAATATGACTATAAACTAGGGCTAAATCTGCTCAGCGATCCCCACAAAACATTTAGGGAAGTTTCTATGAACAGGACTGTAAGTTGCAGAATGAGACCAACCCAGTGATTTCACACAGTTCAGATTTGCCACCTCCTCTCAGGAAAGAAATATCCCTGGCATCCATATGCTTTGTGGTTTTAGATTTTTTTCTTCCTGTATTTATGGATTGTAAAAACACTTCCTTGCCTTTCAGTAATAGTCAGCTGTCAGTATGGGGCTCCTTTTGTACCTTAAAGGAGGACAGGTTTGTTAAAGGTTTACAGCTCCTAGCGGTGGGGAAAGCATGGCTGTGGGAGAGTGAGGCAGGTGGTCATACAGTATCCGCAGTCAGGAAGCAGAAGAGATAAACGTTGGTACTCGGTTCGCCTTTTCTTTTAGTTCAAGCCAGTGGAATCAATAGTCTCTGACAATTTCCCACTTACATTTTGGATAGGTCCACCTCTATTATCCTAATATAAAAACTCCTTTATAAATAGGCAATGTGTCTTCTAGGTAATTCTAAATTCTGATAATTAAAACCATCACATCGTCACATGCTTAGTTACTGATGCTAACAAACCAGTAAAAACCTGATTCAAAAACACACTATTAGTATTTTCTAATTTAATACTATAAATATTATAAATGACCCTAACATAGCTGGTAGTGAGCCAATGCAATATTATTGACCTATGACAGTGAGAAGAGATGCATATAATGGGTTATTGTCAACGAGTGTGCTATGGTTCAGCATTACCACTGAGTATGTGAACATCATACCAGGGCAAAGTCACCTAGAAGCCCTTCCTCCTGCCAGAGCCAGCTTTGCTTAGGCTGTTTAACCAGTCTGAGGAGGTCACTGAATCTTCTGTCAGAGCAGTGATAATAAAGTGGCTTCACAGGGATTCAGGATAGTTTTAGACTGAAATGTTTCTTTTAGGTGAGTTTCTACTGAACAATTTACCAATACTGAACAAGAAGTGGTAACAAGTATCCATTAAAACATTTTTCTAACTTGACTTTCCTCACCATTCAGAAAACTCAAAATGGTTCTAAGAGCCTTGAGTGAAGGCTTGTTCGTAGCTCCTCTAGCATACTCTCATGAACCAGTTCACAGCTTGCACCTGCACACTCTGACCTCTGACCTGGTCCCTACCTCTCCAGTGCCTCATCTTTCTTGTCTTCTCTCTTTGTCTCTTTCATTGTCAATCCAATAGTATTCTTCTACACACAGCTGGTAATTTCAGTGATTAGACTACTTTTTGCTTCCACTTTGCACCCACTGTCCCTGGTCTGCAAGAAATAATCTGATCTTACAAGCTCCTGAGGTCTGACCTATCTGCTAACTGGTCTATCAGGTTGAAGTTCACGCTCTTCCCATTAGCTTTATGAGAAGAAGTCAGATTTTGCCCAAAGCATGAACATCTATAAGATCTCCAACTAAAGATCATTAGGGTTGCATCTAGTTTAGTAGTTCTAATATACATTTGTATTATAGTTTTAAAATAATTTTGGTAAAGATATAGATCTTCAATTGGAAATACATTGTCCACTGGACAACATATATAGTCTATGAAGACTGACTATATTATTTTTATGAGATATGGAGAATTATTTAGCCACAAACTACTCTAAAAAAATTTTATTCTATATGAAGATATGTTGCGGGCCTGTATACCAGAGACTTTCCACGGAGATCTCTGGCCCAGGCTGGTGCTGGTTGTGAGAGTTCTGGTGAAGGGATGTGAGCACAGGCAGGGAGGGGAAGTCACTTCTGTTGCTTCTGTTGCTGCAGTTGGCTTCACCTCTGTCTCTGTCTTGCCTTCCAGGTCACTCAGTTACTCTGCTCTGCCCTGCACTGAGTCATGTCTTGCTTGGTTGATGAGATGCTGACTAGCCAGTGAGGAGTGCAGCAGAGTTTCAGGCAGCGTTTGGGGAGAGCAGACCTCTTCCCAAGTGTTACAGCTCTTTTTTTTAGATATTTTCTTTATTTACATGTAAATTTCTCCTTTCCCAGTTTTCCCTCCAAAAAACAAAGAAACAAACAAAAACAACAAAAACAAACCCCTGTTGCCTCCCACTTCCCCATGCCTGCCACCCTGCCCTCTCCCACTTTCTGGCCCTGGCATTCCCCTACACTGGGGCACAGAACCTTCACAGGGCCGAGGTCCTCTCCTCCTATTGATGATTGAATTTGCAATCCTCTACTATACACATGCTGCCAGAATAATCAGACCCCTCCATGTGCAGTCCTTGGTTGTTGGTTGAGACCCTGTGTTACAGCTCTTAGAACAAAAGGCTCAGACCACGGAGTAGTTCTCGCACACCTTTAATTCCCTGGATAGGATTGATATACAGTTTTGGGGTGATTCAGGGTTTGACAGCAGGTACTTCTCATTGGTTTGGACTGAGAGCTTGGGGAAACCTTATTTCACGTAGGAAGGCTTGGTGCTGCTTCTACGCTATGGATATCACACCTCTCCTGCAGGGCGTGGTCTGGGGCTGTATCTGCAACAGGAGCCAGGGGCCCAGGAGGTGTGGTCGAACACCTTCGGTCCCCTGCAGGCAGAAATTATCACCCACCAGGTCTCTGGGGTTCCAGACATTTGCCCGACCAGGTTGCCTGCAGAGCCCAGCCCCCTCACAATATGTGACAAATACTGTTTTTTTTTTTTCTGAATGAATAAGAGAAGACCATAAATATTTGAAAGTATCTGACCTTAGGAAAATACAATTTTATGTTTGTGATATTAGTGGAAGAACCATGGCACAAGGACTATTGAGAAAGTCAATGCCAGCCAGGCACAGTGGTTTGTGCCTTTAATCCAGTACTATGGGAGGCAGAAGAAGGCATATTTCTGTGAGTTCCAGATCAGTCAGGAGTGTGTATAGAGAGAGATCCTGTCTTAAAACCAACCAATCAACCAACCAACCAACTAGCAAACAGAACAAACAAACAATAAAAAAAATCCCCACAAAATAGGAAAGTCAATGTTTAAAATTTTCACCATATATATATGCATATATATATATGGTGAAAATTTTATATATATATTTATATATATATATAAAATTTTATATATATATTGTCTCCTTTTCCTAAAAATTTTATTCTATTTATTAATTTATTGTTCAGTTTTTAAAAATCTGCAATTGGATGTATTTGTAAGTTGTATTGTAGAAAATTATACAAACCTGTGAAATCTTCATATTTTTGCTTATAGGCTCTACTGGCTTAGAATCCACCCTAGTAAAACATGTTCTTTAGCTAAATTCTGGATTCTTTGCTTCTGGTCAGAAAACAGTGAGCATATGCAGTAGTTGGATGTACAACCTCAGTGTTCAACAGTTTGGGAATTCTTGTGGATTGTTTAAAGGTCAGAATATATTAAAACTTTAGAGATTAAAAATACATTTTTAAATATTAGTTTTATACAATTGGTTAATGATATTAGCGAGCTTCATTTCAGTTTCCTATATCAAATTTAACATTCTCCTCCATCTATAACTGATGTTTCTACTTCAGCTTAATAGTAAAAATAAATTTGAATCACAGATTTAAAAAAGGAAAGACAGTGTTCCTTAGGAAAAGACAACATTCCTGAGGGGATGTCCAGCTTATTAATTCTGAATTGTCTGAGGAAACTGTAATCTCTAAGCATTTTGTAGAGGCAGGTCACCAAGCTAAAAACTGAGATACTGATTCCAAAAACTTTTCAGGACCAATAGAATCAGAACTTACACAAATCAGATCAAGATAATCAAACCTCATACCACAGTGCATAACTGGACTGCCCCAGGGATCCGGCACCTCCTCCTTTTTCTCCCTCCCTTTCCCCTAGGAAGTAATTTCTTGGCTCTCAGAACTGTTTTCAGGACTGATGGAAAGTGTTGCTGCCAGAGTCCCATCCCATTTGGCACCAGGACACGGGAACAAAGCCCCCAACAACGCTATTAATTTCTACAGGGATTCTGCTCTCACCATCTCTTCCTTTCTGGCTGTGGATCATGACAGATTGTAGAATCAGATGCTGCACGGAAGTCTTGATAGCAACTTTGAAAGATGGTCCTTGCTTGCTTACTCTGTTAGATCCTCTCTATTGGAAAGCTTAAGTCTATACTTCAAGGACTTGAAGGAAGGTACTTTACTTGGTTCTTTCAGATGTCTAGTTGCTGCTGGCTGGAGGGCAGTTGTTGACCTCCCAGAAAAGGGGACTGCTGATTTCTGTAAACGCACTAAGTTGTTTCACAGAAGGCTGGACTGCTTACGTTCTTCTCAAACCCCTACTCCACAATTCTTTCATACTTGAGTGTAATCTGTAAATTTTCACTTTGTGAAAAATCTTGTAAATAGTAGTCTACATATGTAAGAAATCAAGCTCAAGAGAGTCTGTGTTGCTGTAGCAGGAAAAAAAATACATATGCACTTGTCAAGGGACTTGCCAAGTTCACTGCTTACTAGCCTGTCTTTGTGCAGTGTCACTTCTCCCTTGGCAGCCTTACCGATGTCAGTACTGTCTGTGAGTGTTGATATTTAAGTGAGGGTCTTTCTGACTCACATTATATACTGCTGTGCAAATGGGAGTATTCAGTTTCGCTACTTGAATAACCAGGAGAGTTAAGAACACTGGCAATCACAAACAATAGACTGGATAAAAAAGAATGTCAGTTTTCAGTTTGCCTCTGAAAGATATTGGATTCAATTGTCCTTGCTCTGTAACACTGCCCTGTGGTGAAGTTTTTTTTTTTTTTTTAAATAATCTTTTATTTTCAAGACATATTCATCCTACTGGCCTATGCAAAGAGTGGGATTGCAGTGTGTATACAGTGGTGTTTACTGAATTTCCAGGGTCTAAAGGAGTCTCCATGTAGATGAGATTGTTTTCAAACCATAGTCGTGTTCACTGTTATTGAGTTCACTGTCTGTAGAGTATGGGAATCTAGAGGGAGAGAGTATTGAGAACTGACGAATGGAAGCTTGAGTTCTAGCACTGCCCCTGGGGATCGGGCATAGCAAGAATGATAATAATGGAGATCTGGAGAGTGAATATGGATGACACAGGCACAGTCAGGGCAACAGTAATTACTCTGGGTTAGACAGTACATGGAGCACTTTGTATGCACCGCCATGTTAAATCTTCTCAACAACACTGTGCTCTGATCATCTTCATTAATACACGTGCGATGACAGGATTAGGTTTAGGAAGGAGTGCTATCAAGAACCAGGATTTAATCCAGTCAATCTCATTCCCAAGTGAATGTGTTTCCTGTGTACTCTGGTGCGTGACCATTTCTGTGCTTTGATTGCTTTATCTGTACAATGAATGAATTCCTACAAAGAGCTCTCTAAGCCCTGTTCTCTTGTTATTCACTTCATTTGTGCATGGTTCTTGTAGAACACGGAATTCCTTAAGCTTCTTTTTGGAGTTCTATGCTGCTGAGCAGAAGAATAAGTCATCTTGTCTGAATTCCAGCAAGTACATTAGACTTTGCTTTTTTTATTTCATCTCTTAGTTCACATTATTTATTTATTTATTTATTTATTTATTATGTATATGTTTTATTCAATTAAGTTATTGTTAGAAAGGTATTAATTTCTTATTCTTATTTCTAATTTTCCAAACTTTGCTTATTCTATTCTTCATTTTACAAACAAGGAAAAAATTATGTTAAAAAACAGTATACCAGAGGGAGAGATCACAGACTTTTTAAAAAATATGTGCCCACATACAAATCCCTGTCACTAAATGCTAGCCATTTTTCTTTTGAAGGAAAAAAAATACTATTCTACCTTTTTGGAGGCACTTTCTAAAATGGAAGGAGTACAGATTGACTATTGCTTACTCAGAGTACTTGGGATGAAAATGGTTTAAATATTTTATTATATTTTTGAAACAGACCTTTATATAGTCCTGGCTCTCCTAGAGCTTGCTTGTAGAGCAGACTGGCCTTGAACTCGTATAGATCCTCCTGCCTTTGTCCACAAGTGCTGAGATTAAAGGTGTTTACTACCACATCCAGCCAGAATATTTTTTGAAAGTTGGGATACTCTTGAATACATAATGATGTATCTTGGGAAGTGGGGCCTGAATCTCCCTGAGACCTGGGACCTCCCTGAGCACTGGAAGTTCTACTCTCCACACTCACCATGGCTCCCTGCGCCCACGGAACATTTCAGTCTCTCTGGAAATAGGATTTTACAAGTACCGCCTTTGTCTGAGGTTCCTGATGACACGCTCTTATACCTCAGAGTCCCACTGTGAAAACTCATGAACATTGTGTCCTGGGAGAGCAGGAAAAAACCTAGGGAAATTTAAAACTGTAAAATTAAGAACAAAACCCACTGACCCTGTTCTTTTGGGTCAGGCATTTGTAATTCTTTATTTTCTGACATTTTCTACATTTGCAAACACAGGAAATAATGATTTTTGTGACTGCCATACTTTTGAAGAAATTCTTCTCTTTATTAATTATTGATATTTAATTTAAATAGTCTAAATTTGCCAAAATAGTTAAGGAGATGGGGGAGTTTTCCTTACAGTCTGTTTTTCTTTGGCTGTGTCTCTGATATGTAGACATAGCTGATGCTTCTCTTTCCCCTGTGAATATGTTTGTTGCTTGACATGCCCACTGTAACTCTCCTTTTATTATTTTAATACTTCGGTTTCAGTCAAAGCTGACATTCTTTTTTTTTAAGTATCTTCAGGCAATGAAGCCAACCTTTCTGCTCTGTCAGTTCCTCTCTTCCTCTCCTTGGCTCCCGACTATTGCTATGGTTTGGATGAGCTCTTGTCCTCCAAAGGTTTATGTGATGGAACGTCGGTCCTCAGTGTTGAGAGCTGAAAACTTTTGGAAGGGTAACCTGATGGAAAGGGATAAGGTCTATGGAGTTCCTGTCCTGAGAAAGAACTAACACAGTTATTTAATTTTCCTAAGAATGGGCTGCTATAAACAAAGCAAGAAAGGCTATGCCTTGACCTCTGGCTTACTGCCTTGTCATGGGATTTTTCCCTAATGCAGCTGTTCCTGTTGCAATACTACCTGTCCAGATGAGATGGAGTGAGAAGAGCCCTTAACACTATGCTTCCCATCTCGGGCTTGAGTCTCAAAAACTGTGTACTAAACAAATGTTTTCAAATAAAATACTCGGCCATGGGTATTTTATCACAGTAATTAAAAATGGATTAACACAACTTCCTTAAGTGTATCAAGTAATTTGTACATAAAACATTAAATTTCAGGTGTCATCTAGGAATATAAAACTTGAGCAATTTTGGCTATTCAATCAAGTTACTCTTGTTCTCCCAAATCTTTCAGTACTGCCCTCCTTTCTATCATCCTATGTTCAACAGAGCCAATGTTCAGAGTGGATTGTTGTCAAGTTATCCACAAAACTGGATAAGTATTTGCTATCTGATTTAGATGTGGTCCTTAGATTCAGCTGCCAAGTCTTAGCAGAAAAGCAGTGTGCTTCTCTTTGTCTTCTGCTCAGAGGCAGAAGCTTAGAGTACCTTTCGCTGCTCATTAAAATAACGCACAACATCCTTTCGCAACTGAAGACAGAAGCATTCACCTTATCTAGACTTTCTAACCCAGTGGTTCTCAACCTTCCCAATGCTGTGACACTTTAATACTCATGTGTGGTGACACTCAACTATGAAACTATTTTGTTGCTACTTTTTAACTGTAATTTTGCTACTGTCATGAATTGTATATCCGACATATGGGATATCTGATATGTGACCCTGACCTCCAATGGGGGCTCAATATATAGATTGAGAACACCTGGCCTACCTTGATCTCTCATGACCCCCACTAAGTCTTCAATTGCAGGTAAAAATTGGCACTTTTCCTACTAATGTTTCCCTTCCAGTTACTGCTCCCATTCCAGTTACTGCTCTCATTCCAGTTAGTGCTCCCATTCCAGTTACTGCTCCCATTCCAGTTAGTGCTCCCATTCCAGCTAGTGCTCCCATTCCAGCTAGTGCTCCCATTCCAGTTACTGCTCCCATTCCAGTTAGTGCTCCCATTCCAGTTAGTGCTCCCATTCCAGTTAGTGCTCCCATTCCAGTTACTGCTCCCATTCCAGTTACTGTTCCCATTCCAATTACTGCTCCCATTCCAGTTACTGCTCCCATTCCAGTTACTGCTCCCATTCCAGTTAGTACTCCCATTCCAGTTAGTGCTCCCATTCCACTTACTGCTCCCATTCCAGTTACTGCTCCCATTCCAGTTACTGCTCCCATTCCACTTACTGCTCCCATTTCAGTTAGTGCTCCCATTCCAGTTACTGCTCTCATTCCAGTTAGTGCTCTGATTTCAGTTAGTGCTCCCATTTCAGTTAGTGCTCCCATTTCAGTTAGTGCTCCTATTCCTGTTAGTGCTCCTTTTCCATATGCTGGACTGACAAGGGCCTTGGGACTTTAACACATATTTGTTCTCAGGAAAAGCATCTAGAGGGCATTCAGAGCTCTTTGTGATTTCTAATGCAGTTCTGAAGGCATTATTTCATGCATATGATTTAGAGGAGACTGTATTTCCTCCATGTCTTATGTAAGATTCACTGGTTTGCAAAGATCATATGATTCTTAATGGGTCCAAAAATTGCAGTTATGAAAAACTACATTTGTCACTTCAGAACACATTTTGAATGTTTTGTCATGTCCCATTATACTTATGGTTAAATCCTCAATAAATTCTTAAGGTTTGCTATGGAGCTTATAGATAAATTTCATATGGGCAAAATAAATGTTCAATATTTAATTTTATTTGGTTTCCAAATATTATTGTCACTTCCTTTAGACAGAGAATCAAAGGCCCAGAGTATCGTGGTAACAAGCAGCATAAAGCTCACTCCCCTTTCACTTACTATAAATGTTTTAACAATATGTACTTATTAGTATTTTAATGTACATGTATGTTATATTGTAAGCATGTGTGTGCACAGGAGTATGTGTACATGAATACATTTGCCTGCAGTGGCCAGAAATGTCTCAGATCCTCTGAAAGTGGAGTTACTTGCTGTTATGAGCTGCCAGACCTGGTTGATGAGATCCAAACTTGGATGTTTTCAAGAGCAGTGTACATTCTTAACACTGAGCTTTCTGTCTAGTTCTCTTACAATAATGTTTTGACAATGAAGTTATTTTAATTGAATGAATGAATTCCTTTCTTTCTGGGTAGGTCAAGGTTTTCTATTTCTAATAGATGCAGAACAAGAGTCACTCTTGATTTTTTTATTATTTAGATAAGGACATCCAAAATTTAAAAGAGGTAATTTTAAAAGGACAGCTTTTGTTTTCTCTCCAGTAATTTATCAATAAACTAAATAGACTTTAAATAGATTGACTTAGTTGTGCCCAAGGGTTCTGCCTCTTGTCTGATGCTTTTAAGATGGGAAATATTATTTGACATTTCTCTCTCTTAACAGTTCTCTATTATTAAATATTTTCTGAGAACAAGGTGTGGTTTCTTAGTTTTCTCTGAAAAAAAAAAAATGGAAGAAGCTTGCACTTGCATTAGCTACGGAAAGTGTGACTCCACTGGAATTAACCCCAAGGTTGACAAATAAAAATTCCAATTGACCATCTCTTAAGGCCTTAAGAAATCTTTCTTTAGTGTCATGCTGCTTTTACATTGTGAAGTTATCTCTCCTTGGCTTGAGCCTTCTCAGATGACACAATTATACATGACAAGCCAAGAACAAACAATACCAAATACTTTCGAGTAGTTCCTAGTCTTTCTGTCAACAATCTTATGAAAAATACTAGATTGAAAATTCGTTTTCATGTATCCAAATTCAGTTAAATATATTACATAACTTTTAAGTAAATTAGATCAACATTAAATTGATTACTTTAAACTATTTTCCTATAATTATCACTAATTATTGATTTGCCCAGTTCTACTGTCTGCAAAACACTTCCTAAATACTTATTCAAAGAGAGTATCAGTGTTTAGCCTTGGATATCTCACTGTAGGTGGAATGTCTATAGTAAAGAACATATCTACTGGTAAGAAGTAGAAAGAGTTCTTAGCCATGAGTTTTTCAACAGAGTTTCTAAAATTGTTTCATATGAGATTGTAGCTGAGGGGGTTTGCAGCCCCATGTGGGGAGCAACAGTGTCAACAGGCCAAAAACCTAGTAACTCCTGGGGACTGGACCACCAACCAAAGAGGGACCCATGGAGGGACCCATAGCTCCAGCTGCATGTGAGGCAGAGGATGGCCTTGTTGGATATCAGTGGAGGAGTGGCCCTTGGGCCTGGGGTTTCAATGCCCCAGTATAGGTGAATGCCAGCATGGGAAGACCAGAGTGTGTAGATGGGAGCACCCTCATAGAGACAAGGGGAGGGGTAATGGCGTAGGGAGTTTCCAAAGGGGAGACCTGGAAAGGGGAAAACATTTGAAATGCAAATAAAGAAAATATCCAAAAAAGAGGATTGTATATTATGTATGTCCTGCTTCTAGGATTCTAATTAGCAAATTTTGAATGAGGATAGATTTCTCTTCCCCCAACCTACATTTTTCCTCTCTTTCCCTATTATGATTTTTATGATTGGTTAAGATTTTGAATTCCAATTTCATAAAATCGGTACTACTTTTACCTGTATTTTGTTTTGTTTTGTTTTTTCAAGAATTGTGTGCCTCTTGCTTAGGAATATGTTGCTCTTAGTGTGTTCTACACAGACTCTGGGCAGACAAACAGAATTCCTTTATTTGACAAAGTTACTTGAACATCTGAGTTCTGTGCTGGGCATTCAAAATTCAAAATAGTTAATATCATAGCCCGATGACCAACTCCATATTTTTAATGGATTCAGTTTTTAGATTAAGAACTTCTAAATTACTAACAAACAGGAAGAATTTGTTATTCTTTAATATAACAAGTATTATCCAGTATCTTTGTAAGAAAGGGGCTATATTATACTCATTAGCTTAAGTCATGATGGGCAAGTTCACATTAATAACAGTAGATATTTCTATGTGACAAAAATGCCAAAGAGTGTGATTTACTTAAGAATAAATACTGATTGAAAACTTGTAAGATACTAAGGAAATAGAGTTTATATGGAATTTGATTATTAAAAAAAATTTTCGGTCATTCCACATGGTCACTGCCAACTAAGACCCAATTAGGAACTGCAGTCAGTGCAGACATTTACGGCTGCACATGATGCCAAACATAAGTTACCATCATTAGTTCTGTTCTAAATAGGACACTTACATAACCTACTAAAAGGCCCAAAAAGCATTGCAGAAAATGGAATGGGAAGTTTGTGAGAACCAGGAGCTATGGTAAAGGGCTGGGGATGTCATCCTCTAGACTGGATATAACAATTCCAATCATGAACATATGACTAGTTGCTCTCATTGGGCCACACAAGACTGGCTTTGTTAGTTGTGGAAGTGAGAAAGCCTTTTGGGGATCCTACCACTTACTGCTAATATGTTGACTGTTGTGTAGCTTCTGGGAGAGGAGGAGACACTGTCTCTGGTCACTTACTGCTAAAATGTTGACTGTTGTGTAGCTTCTGGGAGAGGTGGAGACACTGTTTCTAGTTGTTGTGGTGGTAAATATTATCTGGGGCTTTCTACTCCACCTTAAATAATTTAGTACCCAAATAAAAGATGTAAACCTTTATATTTTTAATAAGTCTTACAAGCACTTATTAAAGAACTGGGCAGATATCAATCCTCTATGCCATTTTGACAACTTTTTTCTCAATAACCTGAAGATATCACTTACCATGTTCCACTTGGACAGCTCCAAGGCCCTCATGACTATGCACTCATGATCCATGCTACCCCATGGCCACTCCCTGCCGCTCTGTGTCCTTCCTTCCTGTCATCTCTGCCTGAGACCTCAAGCCTACCCAGCTATAGGATGTAGGCATCTTTATTAACCAATCATGGATAACTCTGGGGTCAAGAATTATGCAACAATCCTGATATATGTGAGGATTTGATTGTATTGGAGCAAACAGGTCTTGGGATACAGTGTTTAGTGTTTGAATACAGAGCAGTGCCAGACTAACCCATTCCAAGTTGTGCATCAGTTCGTCAGCCTACCAGTCTTCAGTGGATAGCTCTAATCCATGGACAGAGGTGTCTTGTTAAACTCGGTGAGTTATAAGAAAATGAACAGATTTGAATGTGTGAGAGAGATTTGTAGTGAAGAAGGGTGAGGGTCAAAGGGCAGTGGGGAGAAGAAAGCAGGTGAGGGTTAAGAGTATTAGGAGATGTTAGAAGGTGAGCTGCAGAGTGCTCACTATGCATTAGATACATGAGTAAACTTCTCAACAAGCAAATTAAATGGATGAAAAGGAAAGATTACATGGAAATATTTTGGCAGGTAATGTGTTGAGCTGAAATTTGTCAGAGGTTAAAGAGAGGCTACGATTATAGAACAGACAAAAAAGAAAACAAAATAATAACAACAAGCAAAACAAAACTTAAGAAAATATTTCTGAGCCTGGAAAACATGGGACATATTTAACAAACATTGTAGACTTCAGATCATCAGAGTGTGAGGCAGAAACAGCAGAGAGTAAGTGAGGTGTTGGGTAGGTGCAGCATCACCATAGCCCAGCACTTCAGATTCTCCAGTACTTAAGGACTGACTAAGATGGAATGACTTAGAGGATAATCAGCATCAAAACAAGGCAGAGGCATCCTGTGCCAGAGGTTGATAGCGTGTGCTTAAGAGTGGCTGTGTTGTGGGTTTTAACAGGATGTGTTAGACACAGCAGTGCTGCACAAAAAGGATATCTATGTCAACCCCAAAAGAGAAAAAGCAAGCCTCTCTTTAAGGGGCGAGCAAAGTAAGACGGATATGATGCGGAATAAAACCAGTTACTGTATTTGTTGGGCCGAGAAAACACTCTAAACACACTATCGTATTGAGAGAGTCTGGGCTGGGCAGTAGCACTTAGACACTTTTCTCAAGAGTAGTCATAAATGCAGACATTTCTGCTAATTCCTTTGTTTATTGATTCATTCATTACTCCCATAACCCATCCCCTGGAAAGGAAAACATTTAACAACAACCTTCTCTGTAGAGTAGGCTACACAGGACTCTGTGGGAGCTGAAGTCAGATGTGAGTGAGAAGGGGGCTTGCTGCCAAGGCTGAGGTGTTTAACGTGGGTGAATGGTGGGATCCTTTAACCAAGACAAAAATAGCAGTTAAGAGCAGCAGGGCAATTGTGTTTGTTTGGCAAATTAGAGTGTGCTGTGTAAAGCTCTGAAGACTAAGGAAATTACAGACTATGCAAACAAGCTGTCTGGTAGGCAATTGTGGAAGTTTGTTCAGAGCTCAGGGAAAGATTAGGAGGTGAGGGTTTCTGTGCCAGAAATGCTGGAACAATTTTCTCTCAAATCCTTGCTGTCCTGGATCTTCCTTTTATGTCTAACTGTATAGTTAGGCACAATCCCTCGGTGACCTTCTCTTCTACGTTACTCTCCATTTTTTGTGCTGTTTTTCATTTTCTCTCTCTTTTGTCCTTTATCTGTATGCTTTTGTTCACATGCACATGTGAGTGTATGCTTGTGTGGAAACCGGAGATTGATTTTGGTTGTCTTCCTCAATCGCCGCCTATTGTGGATTTGGCTAGAGTGTCAGGCCAGCAAGCCCCCTGTCTCCCAACCCCCCTCTCCATGCTGTTTGTCTCTGTCCTCTGGCAATGGGATTATAGGGTTTCCCTATCACACTGGACATTAAAACGTGGGTGCTGGGGATCCGAACCCAGGTACATTTTGTGTGTGTGTGTGTGTGTGTGTGTGTGTGTGTGTGTGTGTTTTAGAACTGAGGAAAATTTTCTTATTAGATATTTTCTTTATTTACATTTCAAATGATATCTCCTCTCCCAGTTTCCCTTCCCCCGATAAAAACCCTGTTCCATTCCACCTCCCCCTGCTCACCAACCCACCTTCTCCCACATCCTGGCCCTGGCATTCCCCTCTGCTGGGGCATAGAGCCTTCACAGGACCACGGGCCTCTCCTCCCATTGATGACCAACTAGGCCATCCTCTGCTATACACATGCTGTTGGAGCAATTAGACCCACCATGTGTGCTCTTTGGTTGGTGGTTTAGTGTAGGGAGCTGCTTGGATACAATCGTCAGCTGCGGCCGCTTAGACGATTGTATCCAAGATGGCGG
>NW_022196902.1:22334629-22362613 GCF_008632895.1 Mastomys coucha
CGTCGAGAGAAGAAGTCCAGGTGTTCGGTCGTTATTGCTGCTGGTAGGCAGCAGAAGCGCGCCGCGCAGTTTAGTCCCTGGGAGCTCTGAGGGTACTAGTCAGTTCATATTGTTGTTCCTCCTAAGGGGCTGCCCAGGTTCTTATGCTGGAGAAGCACAGTTAACCATCTGAGCCTTCTTCCTACCTCACTATTATTATTTGATTTTTTATGTGTTTCTTTATTTGTTTAGTATATTTACACATTAAGCATATGGTTATAGTCTTTGTGACTATAAGTTAAAGTTAAAACATAATAATGACCTTGATTGCCTTGCCTTAACTAAATAACATCAATTTCTGGAATAGAATTAATGATTACTAAATCTATGTGTAACTAACGCATGAAGTTCACTTTTGAGAGGCTATAGTGTCCTGATGACAGTCAAGCCTAGCATAATAATGAAGTTCCTCAGTGTAACGAAGAAAAGGACAAACGAAATGATATCAGGGCAATTCAACACCAAAGCAAGAGGACTGCTGAAGAATATTCCAGAGAACAGAAAGAACAATGCCTGAAGCCTAAGACAGAAGGTGATTCAAGAGGCATCTATGTGGGTCTTGTGTCTGAACAAGCATATAGTGAATTTCAAGCAATGTGTATGCCAGTGTGTATATGTGTTTACATACATATGTCTAATAAAATATATGTGTAATAACATAGACATATATGATATAGAGTACCATATATTTTTAATTAATTTATTGATTTGATACAGGGTTTCTCTGTGTAACCTTGGCTTTCCTGGAACTCACTCAGTAGATCAGGCTGGCCTCGAACTCAGAGATCCATCTGCCTCTGCCTAGCACATGCTAGAATTAAAGTCATACATCACATCCTCTTAACTCATAATGTATAGTAAACATATGCATATAAATGTAATTACATTGCACATAATACATATTAAAATATAGTCTCAAATCTTGATCTTTATTAATTTATGTTATTTTTATCCTCCTCTTTTGTTTTGTGTTTTTTTCTATTTCTTTTTTAGTTATTGGATATTTTCTTTATTTACATTTCAAATGTTATCCCATTTCCTCATTTCCCCCCTGAGAACTCCTCTATCCCACTACCCCTAGTCCTGCTCACTAAACCACCACTCCTGCTTCCCTGTCCTGGCATTCCCCTATACTGGGGCATCGATCCTTCACAGGACCAACATCTCATTGATGTTCCACAAGGCCATCTTCTGCTATGTATGCAGCTGGAGCCATGAGTCCCTCCATGTGTACTCTTGGTTGGTGGTTTAGACCCTAGAAACTCTGGGGGTTCTAATTAGTTCATATTGTTGTCCCTCCTATGGGGCTGCAAGCTCCTTCAGCTCCTTGGGCCCTTTCTCTAGCTCCTTCATTGGGGACCCTGTGCTCAGTCCACTTATGCTCTTCTTTTAAATCAACTTTGTGTATACACTACAGCTACTGAGAACCTTTCACTGCACACTTAAATGTTTTCCATTACACTTGTAACCACCATGTACTTTATTAGAAATAGCCATCTAATTTTTCTTATACAACTGCCCAGTTTGAAACTAGGAAACACATAAATTTGTGCATGCTCAGTGTGTGCATTTGTATGTGGTTGGTAGGGAATGGGGATGTGCATAATCTCAGAATTAAGAGTTTGAAACAATGAAACTGTTTCATGTGCTCTATGTAGGTCTACATAAGAAAGCCCAGAAAACAGAGAGAGCAGGGGACATAAATGTGCTGATTAGAAGATCTTAATGTCGCCAGGAATGACCGACCCACAGAGTGAATAATTTGTTTCCCTAGGAACATATGGAATCCACTGACTTCAGGAAATATTTTCAGAGTGCACACATATTTCTTCAAGACATTAACATCCCAGGGGAGGAGGAGGGCTAGAAACATGACGAGGAGTAATTTAAAGTGGCAGGCACCGCAGCTTGCCTTTCCTGCACTGGAAACTTGATATTTGATACAAATGTAGATGATTTTCTTATGATTACTCTAAAGTTGATACTGTTCTTTTCAAAATTCTCTAAGATTTATTTTTTCCTCCTTCTTTGTGGAATTTTCTTGGTTTTGAATGGTTTAGGTTGTGGGTACAGAGAAATCAAAACATTGCACATTGTTTCATATAATGCTACCAAAAAAAAAATAACAACAACAAAATAGCAAACTCTAGGGCTCTGATTCACAAAGAATATTGCCTATTAGTTATGGTATGGTTCAGTGGGAAAATGGAGTCCAAAATTAAATTATATTTCACTAGACTGTAACACAATCAGACCTTGATTTTCTTGCACTGGTTATTTTATTTCCCTTTTCAATTATAATCTTTCAGCATCTCTCAGAATATTATAACACCTCAGGAGACTTGCACGCTGGGCTTTGATGCATGGATTCAAGGTACATTTTGCCACTAATAGGAGATGTGTCTTTCTGAAAGTTACTAAAATTCTTTGGATTTGAGCTTCTTCATCTAGAAAGGAGAACCACTGCTTCCCACCCTAGGAAAACACTGAGGCTTCCATCACATCACAGGATGATTAAATAGACTTCTTCCTATATCTTTGGTCGGTTTTAAAACTGTCAACTATTGCTGAGCAGCTCCAGGATTCTCTGCAAATGCTTGAATGATGTCATCCACAGGGAGCTAACCTTGTAAAGGGATACTTAGTAACCTTCATATAAGTCAAAGTTCAAAGACTTATATGCTTATGATTTTCTGTTGAATTTGTTTAGTGTTATCCTATAGGAAGGCTCCTCAGCTTAAAAATACAGACTTCATTTCATGTACAATTTTATAATGATAGACTTTTTCACAATGACTAATAAGAAAAATATATTAACTTGCAACCATACATTTTAAACATTTCTATCTTTCTATCAATCATCTATCTTCTACTGCCATCTATTTATCTACCATCTATCTATTTATCTATCTACCTATTTATCATATATATAAGATGCATAGGTTTGCATATGTGAAACAATTATTTCATAAAATTAAACATGCATTTCTTTATGTGGAATGCTTTGTTTTTTCTAACCTTGCTTGGTTTGTTTGTCATTTATAAATTCTTGTTATGATTTAATAATTTGATTTCAAGATGCATTAATTCATTAATAAATATACAAATGATGCTACCTCATAACTATAAAATGTTCATGTCAGTTACACAGCAGAGTAGCATAGTATTCTTCTGATTGTTTTAGCTCAGGTTTAAAAACTTTTGCTGATCACCTGTTGAAAATTCCACCAACTCATTTGAACTAATCAGTATTTAAACTCTGTTTCAAATTTAGACAAAACTTAACCCACATATTTTTTGATGACTTTTTATACTATTTACAACAAATAAATACTTGGCTACTTCAGACTTATGATGATTTTATCTGAAAAATGTATAATCTCTCCTGCTTGTACATGACTATAAGGTCATCCACTGGAGTCTGAACAACCACGAAATAAAGTGATTATTTTCCCTCCTCCCTTAAGCTGGTAGCAATTGTCTGCAGCTAGAAACCAGTCTCCATGAGCCCTCCCTGACCTATGGTGGAATAGTGACTACCTTTATTTGGTGGGATGTTAAAGAGCTTTAATTGGTGGGGGTCTTATACAAGTAATCATAGCTTCAGTGTGTTGATGTGTACAATATCTATGTTTCTTCTGGAAGACAGCATTTCTCAGCACTGTTCTTTATCCTGTGGGACTTAAATTCTGTTCGTGCCATCTTTCATGGTGTTCTATGAGACTTGAGGGGCTTGATATAGGCTTTCCATTAATGGCTGAGTGTTTAGCAGTAATGTATGCTAAACATTTTGACCAACTATATGTTTCCAATTAACCACTATCTACTAAAGTGAAAATATTCTGACCAAGGTTGAAAGGAGCCCAGATGTATGGCTATAAACACACATATTTAGAAAGTAATTTGACAACATGACCATTTATCAATATAACAGTGGTAGGTTTCCCTAAGACCTATGACTGATGCAGCTATAGGCATTTGACCAAATTTACAGTATCAGGCATGTATTCACACATCCCTCCCACACTGCCCTTTGAACAGGTCTTAGATTCAATCAGAACGTGGTTGGTTACCTCATTACTGTCATGCCACTATAGAACCAGTTGACACAACTTGCCTGGCATCTTGATAGTATACCATTCAGTGTCCAGTCCTGGATAAGACCATTCATTTGCTTTCTTCCCCTACAGCTTGCATAGCACCTTCCAGTGCTAAATTAGCTAGCAGGGAGGAAACTTCACCAATTAGTTGGACTAATTTCTCTATATACTGAAACCAAAATATGTGGTGTCTTTAGCATATGAAATACTAGAAAAAGATTTAGACATCAATATTTAATCCTATAATTCACATACTAAGAGACAGAAAATTGTGCCAGAACACCTTCAAAGTGAGGGAGGGAGATGAATCTTTCAGTTACTAATAAACAATCTGTTAAGTGAACAGAGTCCAAAGGCATACCTCAGGAGGTTGTCACTTTGTTGAATACAGCAACAATAGTTATTGTGATGTAAGTTGTCACTTTGTTGAATACAGCAACAATAGTTATTGTGATATAATATATAACAATTAACTTAGCAATAAAGTTCTAAAATAGCAAAAAAGTATTAAATTATTTAAAAAAGAAAACAATAAAACTAATAAAACTGATTCATACTTTCCTATCCAAGACCTACTAAGAGTTCTGCATCAGTAGAGGAGGAAACATTTTTAGACAGAGTTAATATATCACAACAAACCTGTCTTTTTCACATTTGATTTAAGGTGCTACTATTTAAAATGTTGATTTCTCAGATTCTATTATTGCCCCCACATTCTTCATTGTAGAAGACCCAAAAGGTGCCTCTCCAAATTGAGGAACTTTTGACAGTTGATGGTGAGTGGGGAATACTCATCATTTTTCTTTGGGACTGTGGCCATTGGAAAGTTGTTCATGCTCCATTGGGTGGATCCATACTCATGCATATGCAAGTAGCACTAATTTGATGCAATGAGATATAAGTTCATTTTAAAATGAATGGGAGAGGGATATTTTGGGTTGGAACTTGGGGAGAAAATGGGATTGGATATGATTCAGATATATATTTTGTAAAGTTAGTATACATGCACACACACATAAAATTATCAAAGGATGATTAATATATATATCTATACATACACATGTGTATATACATATATGTGTCTATATGTACATACATGTATACATATCTATGTATATGTATATAAAATACACACATGCACACATTTATCCATATCCATATATGTGTACATATATGCACATATATCACATATATACCTTTATTCCTTTCTATCTTTCTTTTATACATTTTCATGACATTCACCTGGTTAGCCTCATACAACCCAATGCTGCTCCACTGGTAGAGTGGTCTCCTGACACACACAAAGCCATAAATTTGATTTCTAACACATACAGACTGGGTGTAATAGCTATGAACCTGGCACTCAAAAGGTGGAGGCAGGAGGCAGGAGGATTAGAAGTTCATTTTATGGTCATGTTTGACTACACCATGAGTTCAGAGTTAACTTGGGACACATAAGAAAAAAGAAGAACATTCACTGGATAAAAATATCTTTCTTTATTATATCGTGCTGCATAGCCTGTGGCATTTTATGTAATGAAATATTTTCTCTCATGATTTACAATTGAATCATCTCTAGTTACCCTGAAGCCAATGGTAATACTCCTTGTTTACAAACTTGATTGAGGGTATTTTGTATTAAAGAATGCACTCTGGTTATTACCCTTTCCTTTCTTTTTTAATGTTTACATCACTCCCTGGTGTGGTGACAACAGTATATGACTCATTATGTTCCATGTAGCTCCCCTTTCCTGATCAGTTAAATTTGCTCACATAATCCATATTGACCTGAACACCATTGCACCATCAGTCAACAGGGCATTTATCTCCTCAATCAATACTTTATCTTATTTGGTTTTTTATTACCCTACAATGTTTTTAAATTTATATAGATCTGTCATTATTTTGGGGCTTGGTCATATAATCTCCATCCTTGGGAGTGAGATGCAGGCTGCTTTTCAGATTTATGTACTTGGAGAAAGATGCTTGAAGTCATTGCATATGTGTCATGAGCACAAAGAATTGAATTTTTCAGAAAAAGTGCATAATGCCAGGAAACTAATTTCTCTTAAAAGAATGAAAACTCTCCTAAAGTTTTTCTTTCTATTTCTTTTTGTTATTTTAGGAAAGGGAATATTTATTTTTATGTTGCCCGGTTGTAGGTAGTACAACAAGAGAATCAGGTAGAGCTCCACAGACCAAGTACAAGCACTTCAGAAAAAGGACCCTGGTCAGAAATATTAACAGAATTGTCATTAAATGTTTGTTTTAAGTTTGTTTCATGTGAAGAATATAAAATCTTTTGTAGAAAAAAATGTAAAATTTTAAGAACACAACACCATGTAATATAATTCCATTAATTTCTACCATATGTAGCACTAAAGTGTTGTGTAGCACTGAAGATTTCTTTCCTTTTGTAATTTACATAGTTTATTTAGACAAAACCATAAAATAAACGTATGTTCCCAAACTCAGTTGGATTTTTCCAACATAATATTTTTATTGAATTTTGGTTTTACAATTTTTTTCCAGGAGTTTTACATCATGCACTGATCACATTCATGTCCCAGTCTTCCCAGGTTTACCCCTACCCTTGTAATAGCTCCTACTCTACCTCCCAAAAAAAAAGAGAAGAAGAAAAAGAAGAAGGAGATAAAGAAATAAGAGGAGCAGGAGGAAGAGGAAAAAGAGGAGGAGAATGAGGAGGGAGAGGAGGAAGAGGAGTAAGAAGAAAAAGAAAGGAGGAAGAGGAGAGGAGGAGGAGGAAGAGGAGGAGAAGGAGAAGCTGCATGTCCAATTTGTGTTTCTATATTCTATATTCACTGGAGGTCATGGTCAAATTTCCAGTGGCCAGCCTCTTAAAAAATGGAATTCTTCCCCATCCATTCCCATTTAGAAGCCATCAACTGTGCAGAGCTATACTTCACTATCCTTGGCATGATTTTAAGATGGTTTCCTGTCTAGGCTATTACTTTTTAGGGAGGGAGGTGGGATGTGAGTAGGCATTGTCATAGAAGCCTTCTATTTCTCTCTTTCTCAACCATGAGTCTGCACTCATTGATACTATTGCAAAAGTAGCTTTCTTGACCGTTACAGTCAATAGGAGCATGAATTCTGGACTTCCCTATGGTTTGTGGTGGCAGCAGGGACTATGGACATTTTTATTTGCTATGAACCTTGACATGGCTGACCTCCACTGGTGCAATTAGTTTTAACACACAATATAGGTAAAAACACACTCCTCAAATTATCCTTTATACATGATTGTACCAAACTCTAGAGATGTGTTAGAATACATCTAAAGATACATAAAAAGTTATATCTATCTAGACATACATTTAAAGATGTAGTGTGTGTGTGTGTGTGTGTGTGTGTGTGTGTGTGTGTGCAGAAGGATGCTTTAAAATAAGAGTTACAGGCCAAGAAAATCATACTGGAGTTGTACCTATTAGAACCTGAGGAGCAACTGACTAGTTTTTGTGGAACTGGTATTGGTGCTATTCTAAGTATAGTCTGGGAGAATCATGGGAAGACTCGTGTACAATGGGAGAACAATATAGGAAGGTATTGTGAAAGTCTCTTAGGGTTCTAACACACCTTTAGAGTTTGGCCAATGATGTATAAAGGATACTTTGTTCTAAGTTATGATTATCATTTGAGAAAGTGACTTTGCTTTAAACCAAGTGTATTGAAATGCATCACCTTTCTGAGCGTGGACAATAAGTCAAAGCATTCCTATAGTCTGAGCTGTTACTGAGACATAATATCTCCATGAGGCATGTGTCAAGTACACAACACACTAAACCATTTACTGCTATTCTTAAGTACTATATTTAGATAACTTTCAATGGACACTGAATGAGATGTGTTTGTGCTATTGTCCTAAATTTCAAGTCATAGTTGCTTCACCAAAGATTGGCAAAATTGCAACACAAAAAGGCAGATTTACTCACTATCAGAGCAGGAGAGCTCACCTAGTAGAACTGGAACAAATAACTCAGTTTGGCCTTCCCATCCATTCATATTTTATCAGCTCCTATAGCAGAAGTCAGCCATAAATTCATTCAGCATGCACTGTCCTATCAGCTGCTACAAATGCCCACTTTGCACAATAGAACACAGATAAGACAGGTTCCAAACTATTTATGTAAATTTTATTAATAATCCATATTTCATTTAAGCATCGTTGTGAAGGTTTTTGTGTAACTAGACACCTGAGCACTGTTTGGGTCTTCAAAGTAATTAGGACTAAATTTTTAACCTTTTTTTTTTTTTTTTTTTGGTTTTTCAAGACAGGGTTTCTTTGTATAGCCCTGGTTGTCCTGGAACTCACTCTGTAGACCAGGCTAGCCCTGAACTCAGAAATTTGCCTGCCTCTGCCTCGCAAGTACTGGGATTAAAAGTGTGCGCCACCACTGCCCAGCAATTTTTTTATTCGATATTTTCATTTACATTTCAAATGATATCCCCTTTCCCAGTTTCCCCTTCGAAAAAAAAAACTCTATTCCCTCCCTCCTCCCCCTGTTCATCAACCTACCCTCTCCCACTTCCTGGCCCTGGCATTCCCCTACACTGGGGTATAGAACCTTCATAGGACCAAGGGTCTCTCCTCCCATTGATGACCGACTAGGCCATCCTCTGCTACATATGCAGCTGGAACCATGAGTCCCACCATGTGTACTCTTTGGTTGGTGGTTTAGTCCCTGGGAGCTCTGAGGGTACTGGTCAGTTTATATTGTTGTTCATCCTATGGGGCTGCAAACCCTTTCAGCTCCTTGGATCCTTTCTCTAGCTCCTTCATTGGAGACCCTCTGCTCAGTCCAATGAATAGCTGTGAGCCACTACTTCTGTATTAGTCGGATACTGGCAGAGCCTCTCAGGAGACAGGTATATCAGGTTCCTGTCAGCCAGCACTTGCTGGCATCCATAATACTGTCTGGGCTTGATGATTGAATATGGGAAGGATTCCCAGGTGGGGCAGTCCCTAGATTGTCCTTCCCTCAGTCTCTGTTCCATACTTTGTCTCTGCAACTCCTTCCGTGGGTATTTTGTTCTACCATCTAAGATGGATCGAAGCATCCACATTTTGGTCTTCCTTCTTCTTGAGTTTCTTGTGGTTTGTGGAGTGTATTTTGGGTATTCTGAGCTTCTGGGCTAATATCCATTTATCAGTGAATGCATACTATGTGTGTTTGTGATTGGGTTACCTCACTCAGGATGATATTCTCCAGATCCATCCATTTCCCTAAGAATTTCATAAATTCATTCTTTTTAATGCCTGAATAGTACTGTATTGTGTAAATGTACCACATTTTTCTGTATCCATCCCTCTGTCGAGGGACATCTGGGTTGTTTCCAGCTTCTGGCTATTATAAATAAGGCTGCTATGAACATAGTGGAGCATGTGCCCTTATTACATGTTAGAGCATCTTTTGGGTATATGCCAAGGAGTGGTATAGCTGTGTCTTCTGGTAGTACTATATCCAGTTTTCTGAGGAAACACCAGACTGGTTTCCACAGTGATTGTACCAGCTTGCAATCACACGAGCATTGAAGAAGTGTTCCTCTTTCTCCACAACCTCGTCAGCATCTGCTGTCACCTGAGTTTATGATCTTAGCCATTCTGACTGGTGTGAGGGAGAATCTCATGGTCGTTTTGATTTGCATTTCCCTGATGACTAAGGATGTTGAACATTTCTTTAGGTGCTTCTCAGCCATTTGGTATTCCTCAGTTGAGAACTCTCTGTTTAGCTCTGTACCTCATTTTTAATAGGGTTATTTGGATCTCTGGAGTCTAACTTCTTGTGTTCTTTGTGTGTATTGGATATTAGCCCTCTATTAGATGTAGGATTGGTAAAGATCTTTTCCCAGTCTGTTGGTTGCTATTTTTTTCTATTGACAATATACTTTGCCTTACAGAAGCTTTGCAATTTTTTGAAGTCCCATTTGTCAATACTTGATCGTAGAGCATAAGCTATTGGTGTTCTGTTCAGGAAAATTTCTCCTGTGCCCATGTGTTCAAAGCTCTTTCCCACTTTCTTTTCTATTAGTTTCAGTGTATCTGGTTTTATATGGAGGTCCTTGATCCACTTGGACTTGAACTTTGCACAAGGAGATAGGAATGGATCAATTTGTATTCTTCTGCATGCTAACTGCCAGGTGAGCTAGCACCATTTGTTGAAAATGATATTTTTTTTCCACTGGATGGTTTTAGCTCCTTTGTCAAAGATCAAGTGACCATAGGTGTGTGAATTCATCTTCAGTTCTATTCCATTCATCCATCTGCATGTCACTGTACCATACAATGCAGTTTTTATCACAATTGCTCTGAAGTACAGCTTAAGGTCAGGGATGGTGATTCCACCAGAAGTTCCTTTATTGTTGAGAATGGTTTTCACTATTGCAGCAGGTTTTTTGTTATTCCAGATGAATTTTCAAATTTCTCATTCCAAGTCTGTGAAGAATTGAGTTGGAATTTTGATGAGGATTGCATTGAGTCTGTAGATTGCTTTTGGCAAGATGGCCATTTTTACTATATTTATCCTGCCAATCCATAAGCATGGGAGATCTTTCCATCTTCTGAGATCTTCTTCGGCTTCTTTCTTCAGAGACTTGAAGTTCTTGTCATACTGATTTTCACTTGCTTAGTTAGAGTCACTCCAAGGCATTTTAAATTATTTGTGACTATTATGAAGGGTGTTGTTTCCGTTATTTCATTCTCAGCCTGTTTATCCTTTGTGTAGAAGAAGTCCACTGACTTGTTTGAGTTAATTTTATATCCAGCTACTTTGCTGAAGTTATTTATCAGGTTTAGGAGTTCTCTGGTGGAATTTTTTGGAGTCACAAAAGTATATTATCATATCACCAGTAAATAGTGATAATTTGACTTCTTCCTTTCCAATTCGTATCCCTTTGATCTCCTTTTATTTTCTAATTGCTCTGGCTAGGACATCAAGTACAATATTGAATAGGTAGGGAGAGAGTGGGCAGCCTTGCCTAGTCCCTGATTTTAGTGGGATTGCTTCAAGTTTCTCTCCATTTAGTTTGATGTTGGGCACTGGTTTTTTATATATTGCTTTTACTATGTCTAGGTATGGGCCTTGAATTCCTGATCTTTCCAAGATGTTTATCATGAAGGGGTGTTAGATTTTGTCAAATGCTTTCTCAGCATCTAATGTGATGATCATATGTTTTTTTTCTTTGAATTTGTTTATATACTGGATTATGTTGATGGATTTCCATATACTGAACCATCCCTGCATCCCTGGGATGAAGACTACCTGATCAGGTTGATCTTTTTGATGTGTTCTTGGATTCGGTTTACAAGACTTTTATTGAGTATGTTTACATCAATATTCATAAGGGAAATTGATCTAAAGTTTTCTTTCTTTGTTAGGTCTTTGTGTGGCTTTGGTATCTGAGTAATTTGGCTTCATAGTATGAATTGGGTAGAGTACCTTCTGTTTCTATTTTGTGGAATAGTTTGAGGAGTATTGGTATTAGGTCATCTTTGAAGGACTGATAAAACTCTGCACTTGGGCTTTTTTTTTTGGTTGGGAGACTATTAATGGCTGTTTCTATTTCTTCAGGGGATAGGGGACTGTTTAGGTGGTTTATCTGATCTTGATTTAACTTTGATACCTGGTATCTGTCTAGAAAACTGTCCATTGCATCCAGGTTTTCCAATTTTGTTGAGTATAGTCTTTTGTAGTAGGATCTCATGATTTTCTGGATATCCTCAGTGTCTGTTGTTATGTCTCCCTTTTCATTTCTGATTTTGTTAATTAGGATACTGTCTCTGTGCCCTCTAGTTAGTCTGGCTAAGGGCTTGACTATTTTGTTGATTTATATCAAAAAACCAGCTCCTGGTTTGGTTGATTCTTTGTATAGTTCTTTTTGTTTCTACTTGGTTTATTTCAGCCCTGAGTTTGATTATTTCCTGCTGTCTATTCCTCTTGGGTGAATATGCTTCTTTTTGTTCTAGAGCTTTCAGATATGCTGTGAAACTGCTAGTGCATGCTCTCTCTCCAGTTTTTTTTTGGAGACACTCAGAGCTGTGAGTTTTACTCTTAGGACCGATTTCACTGTTTCCCATAAGATATATTAAATATAAATTTAAATAAACATTTAAATTTAAAATAAAATTTAAAATTTATTTTAAAATTTCTTTCTTTATTTCTTCGTTGACCAAGTAATCATTGAATAGAATGTTGTTCAGCTTCCAAGTTTATGTGGGGTTTCTATTGTTGTTATTGAGGACCAGCCTTAGTCCATGGTGATCTGATAGAATGCAAGGAATTATTTCAATCTTCTTGTATATGTTGAGGCTTTTTTTGTGACTGATTATATGATCAGTTTTGGAGGAGGTACCATGAGGTGCTGAGAAGAAAGTATATTCTTTTTTTTAGGATAAAATGTTCTATAGATATCTGTTAAATCCATTTGTTTCATAATTTCTATTAGTTTCACTGTTTAGTTTGTGTTTCTATGATCTGTCCATTGCAGAGAGTGGGGTGTTGAAGTCTCCCACTATTATTGTGTGCAGTGCAATGTGTGCTCTGAGCTTTAGTAAAGTTTCTTTTATGAATGTAGACGGCCTTGCATTTGGAGCATAGAGGTTCAGAATTGAGAGTTCAACTTGGCAGATTTTACCTTTGATGAAATGTCCCTCCTTACCTTTTCTGATCATTTTAAGTTGAAAGTCAATTTTATTTGATATTAGAATGGCTACTCCAACTTGTTTCCCAGGACAGTTTGCTTAGAAATTTGTTTTCCAGTCTTTTACTCTGAGGTAGTGTCGGTCTTTGTCACTGAGGTGGGTTTCATGAATGGAACAATATGTTGTGTCCTGTTTACATACCCAGTCTCTTAGTCTATATCTTTTTATTGGGCCATTGAGACCATTGATATTAATAGATATTAAGGAAAAGTAATTGTTGCTTCCTGTTATTTTTGTTGTTAGAGTTGGAATTCTGTTCATGTGGCTATCTTCTTTTAGTTTTGGTGAAAGATTACTTTCTTGCTTTTTCTAGGATGTAGTTTTCCCTTCTTGTATTGGAGTTTTCCATTTATTATCATTTGAAAGGCTGGATTTGTGGAATGATATTGTGTAAATTTGGTTTTGTTATTGAATACCTTGGTTTCTCCATCTGTGGTAATTGAGAGTTTTGCTGGGTATAATAGCCTTGGCTGGCATTTGTGTTCTCTTAGGGTCTGTACGACATCAGCCCAGGATCTTCTGGCTTTCAGAGAAATTTGGTTTAATTCTGAGAGGTATGCCTTCATATGTTACTTGACATTTTTCCCTCACTGCTTTTAATATTCTTTCTTTCTTTTGTGCATTTGTTGTTTTGATTATTATGTGATGGGAGGTATTTCTTTTCTGGTCCAAACTATTTGGAGTTCTGTAGGCTTCTTCTATGTTCATAGGCATCTCTTTCTTTAGGTTAGGGAAGTTTTCTTCTATAATTTTGATGAAGATATTTACTGTCCTTTTAGGTTGGAAGTCTTCACTGTCTTCTATACATATTACCTTATTAGCTTAGGTTTGGTCTTCTCATTGTATTCTGGATATGCTGGATGTTTTGGGTTAGGATCTTTTTGCATTTTGTGTTTTCTTTGACTGTTGTGTCAATGTTTTCTATGGTATCTTCTGCATCTGATATTCTCTCTTCTATCTCTTGCATTGTGTTGGAGATGCTTGCATCTATGGCTCCTCACTTCTTTCCTAGGTTTTCTGTCTCCAGAATTGTCTCTGTTTGTGAATTCTTAATTGTTTCTACTTCCATTTTTAGATCCTGGATGGTTTTGTTTGATTCCTTCACCTGTTTGGTTTTATTTTCCTGTTATTCTTTGAGGAATTCTTGTATTTTGTCTTTAAGGGCTTCTACTTGTTTACTCAGGGTCTCTTGTAACTCTTCAAGGTATTTTTCTATTTACTTTTTAAGGGTCTGTACCTGTTACCTGTGTTCTCCTGTATTTCTTTAAGGCAGTTGTTTATGTCCTTCTTAAATTCTTCTATAAGCATCATGAGATATAGATCCGAATCTTGCTACTCTGGTGTGTTGGGGTATCCAGGACTTGCTGTGGTGGGAGTACTGGGCTCTGGTGATGCCATTTAGTCTTGGTTTCTGTTGGTAAGATTCTTGCATTTGCCTTTTGCCATCTCATAATTTCTGGTGTTAAATGTTCTTTCTATCTCTGGCTGGAAGTTGTCCCTCCTGTATGTCAGTAAGCCTGTGTCAGCACTTCTGGGAGGTCAGCTCTCTCCTGGTAAGACCCATGCACAGAAGGCTGTTGATCAGCTGTCCCTCCTGGGTGAAGATGGATGCAGGAAGGACCCTGTCCCAGCTTCTCTGCCACTTTTGTGGCCTGTGCTTCCTGGCTGGTTCCACCTTAGAAAGTCACTGAAGAGAAAATGTCTATCTCACCTGAGTCCAGGTGTCACAGCTCTCCCTGGAGACAAGCTCCCTGCTTTCTGGAATGGTACACAGAGGGCTGTAGAAGATTCCTACCTCCCGGGTGTAGATGGAGGCAGGAAGGACTCTGTCCCAGATGCTCTGCCACTTCTTTGGCCTGTGCCTTCTGATACCTGAACATTGTTTAGTACTTCAAGGTAATTAGGACTAATTTAAAAAGGTTGAACCTTTTTCTTTCCCTATATAGATAATTTTCTCCAAATACATAACTGTTAGGATTTATTACTACAGAATAGATTGAAAGAGTCAGTGCAAAATTTGAGGACTATGATGTAGCTTAGTGGTAGAGCTTCTGCTTAACATGTACAGGGCCTTGAGTTCAATCTTCAATACTGACAAAACAGAAAAGAAAATCAATTAAGAACTATTTGTCCAGGGGTATAGGTGGGAATGCCCACATCACTTCACAGCACGAGAGGTGGGATCAGCTCTCCCTCCTTTCAACTCTCTGGTCCACTCACCCATGCCTCTGCTATCAGAGCCAGCTCTATTGTGCTGCCCAGGTCACCTGCAGTCTTTGAGGGACAGTTGGGAGAGACGGACCCTGGGGCATGAGAGCTGATGAACTAGCCCTGCCCCTCACTAGGTGCAAACTTGGGAGAGCGCTGCATATCTCCATATGACAGCACAGTGGAGCTCGCTCTGGAGGTGTAGGTGCAGGAGACCTGCAGGGCATGAGAGCAGGATAGTTAACACTGCCTGCTGCTGATGACAGCACTGGGTGGCCTAGCTGGAGCTTGGTGGTTTGGATTATGGAGAGTCCATGCTCTGACCATCTCAGCTGACACCTAGGCCTAGATCCAGGGATTTGGTTTGGCCCAACCCAATATCTATAACCTTTGTAAAATGTGATGGTGCATGAAAGCACTTGCTGATCCAAAGCTATAAAATCTCTATGATTCAGGGAAACAATGGGATACGCAGGAGGAATTCTGGTTAAGATTCATTACTGATGGTATCACAGAGACCTCCATCCAGATAAATCATTTGTTGAAATGAACATTTACAAGTGAAGATGTGTGGACAGAAGCATATACTGTGGGCAATTATGGCATACTACAGCTTCCATGATGAGATGTTTTCTGTGCTTTTATTTATTTATTTATTTATTTATTTATTTATTTATTTATTTTTGTGTTTTTCCTTTGGGGGAAGGTTGAAAGGGAAGAGGGCAGATATGAGGAGGGGTGATGGAGAGATGAGCGAGACTAGAGTATATGACATGAAACTCACAAAAAATCAACAAAGGGCAAAAAAATAAGTACAAGGAATTTTGTCAATGAACTGAACATGTAACAGGAGACAAATGAACATAGATAAAAGATGGCCAAAGTAATCGTGGATTGTTTCTATTTTGATCAAAGTGATAGTGGAATATTATTACTGTAGATCAATTCTTCAAGGGAAAATAACATTATAAGGAAGAGAGAGTGACATGAATATTGGATTTATATAGAGACAGGGCAGGGTGGGCTAGAAGTACATATTAGGACAAGAAATTGGGAAGTGTATAATGAACAGAATAATCAGGGTCATTGTAAAACTCAGCCAGGAATATTGTCTAGCTTGTTACTCAACATTCAGTTGAGTCATATTAAGAGGTAGATTTGGCGATATTTTTACATGAGTTCTTGTGGTATTTCCTCATTGGAGACTAAATATGGAGGTTACTGTTATAAGGATATATACAATATATTATAATTTAATAAGAGAACAAATTGTTACATAGAGTGGTTAAATGGTTCACCTTGGCTCCTTCAGATGATAAATGGCCGATTTGAGATTTGGGTCTGGAAGCTGATATTGGGATCCTTTTGAAGCATGCAAACATTCCAAAGGAGCATTTCATGGTTTAAATTCTGGACAAGAGATATCAGATATCTGACTATTTCTAGACTGAATTTCACTGTGACTCACTATTCTTGTAAGTCTTTGCTAACTTCCATTTTCAAGTTCAATTGATATCTCCCAATTTCCTCAAAGGAGTCAGGTAGCTTACATAAAAGGAAATGGTTCTCTAGCCTAGCCTGTAGATATTGGCTAATGCCAATTGGCTAATCTTAGAAGTGTTTCCTCATAATGCAGAAAGTTAAGAAAAAGACAAAATGTTTACAATTTATACTGTTCAAAGTAGGTTTTCTTTATGTAAAAGTGATATAATTATGTTTTAAATGTGAAAAAAGTATTCAAGAGACATAGTGTCTCATTTTATGAGTAGTAATTTAGTACCTGTTAAGTGGCATACATTCATACATTATGTTAAACAGCATAGAATATGGTGGAAGATTTAAACAGCTATAAGGCTATATATAAATGTCCTAATTAATGAGCGATGCCTACCAGCAATAAAGTTGCAGAAACATATTTCAAAATGAATTGTACAAGTGTTCTTGACATATGCATCTGCATGCACAATTAAGGAAAGATCATAAAATGAATATTTATGTATAAATACCAGAATAGACAAGGGCTTTGCTACTGATGGTTTAGTAAGTTAGTCTGTAGCAAAAATAACCATACCATGTGACTTATCTCTTTAATAACAGTGACTCAGGTAGTGTATATTTGAATGTTTTTCTACTGAAGTCTACTTAAATGATAGCTTGTTCCTTTTAAAATATCAATTCATCTCATCAATATTCTAATCAAAGTTTCTGAACAGATGTTATAGCTATCATTATTGTAGCCATTAATAATGAACAGAACAAATATTTATTTTGTAAACATGAAATAAATAGTTGAACATACACATGCATATAAAAGTAGTGAAATACATAGATATGAGATAATGATTTTCAAGCTCCAATAAATTTGTTTTTTCCTAACTTGTCATCTTCATGTTTAAGACAAATAAATTTAAGAATCTTATTTTTGTCAGGTCTTGTATAACTTTTATTTTTGTCCTGCCAATTAGTTTTGAGATTTGTATAACATGTGTGGCTTATAAAGCAGGCTTGTGTGTGTGTGTTCTTTAAAAGTTCATGTTTTACAGACTTCCCAAATTCCTATGATTAAGCCACTTGGAGATTGTGGGAGGTCATTGGGCTTAGATGACATCATAAGGTAGAGAACTCATCATGGTATTAATGACATTATAAGAAGAGGAAGAGGTCAGAGTTTGAATACTTGCAATACTTGTTAGGCCTTGGTACAGAGTCTCTCTGAGTGGGCATTAGTGCCATGAGTCCAGACTTCTCAGTTCACAGAACTGTAAGAAGTCACCTCCTTCTCATTACAAATTATTCACTCTCAGCCCCTGATGCAGGGTAGAGAAAAGACCATGACCAAGATCAATCCTGTTTTATCTAATCTTTTAGACATTGTTCTTATATTATTTTTGAAATAACAGTAAATAATATTGTCATTTGTACTTTCTTTTCATGTTGGTATGATTTACTAACAGTTAAAAATTAATTTCAATAAGATTAGAAATATCTAAATGTGACCAAAAATATCATACAGACTTAAAATCCTCTTAGAAGTCATTTCCTTCACACTGATTTGTTTGACTAACATGTGGCTGAGTCTGATTTTCCACAATATTCTCTCCTTCACATAGTTTCTGTTTTGACCTTCAGATGTAACATTTCAGAAATAATTATTTATTTCCCTGGTGCCCAGATTCATGAGTTTCGATCTCTTCTGTATTTCCTGTCATTTGTCTTTCAGTTGAAGATTGATCACATCCAGTATAATTCTTTTATTACTTCTGAAAAACACAAGCTGATGCTGAAGCATATTTCCTCATTTTTACTCCATTAATTCATTAGAGATTAAAAATTGAGATGTTTTTCAAAGAGAATTATTTTACTAGGTGGAATATTGCATAAAAAATTTTGCCTTTTGTCACCTTTGTTTTCTTTTGAGTTACTTTTTATGTCACTGTGGCAAAACACCTTATAAAAATAACTTAAAAGAAGAATTGGGTTTCATCTCACAGTTTCGGAGATATCAGTTCATAATGGAGAGGCAGTGAGGGAGTAGGTAAGTTCATTTATTCATGATGGTGGACACCAGGCAGAGAGTGGAGCAAGGAGTAGCCATGGATGCTTTAACCCAAGAACCCAGTCCTAATAACCTGATTCTCACATCTAGTCCCTTTCTCCTACATTTTTCACGACCTCTCAAATGATGACACTAACTAAACAGTAACCTTCCAAAATGTGAAGCTACAGGAGACATTTCATATCCAATCCAGAAAAACCTGATGTCTCCTTGTTAGTTTTGAGACAAGGGTTCTCTGTGTACCCCTGGGTGTCCTGGACCTTGTTTTGTAGACCAGGCTGATCTCAAAGTCACAGAGATCTGCCTGCCTCTGCCTCCTGAATGCTGGATTAAAGGTGTTTGCCACTACTGCTGATGCCTGGTTAAAACTATATTTTAGAGATTTTGTTTGTTTGTTTGTTTTAGGTGGAGATTATCTTAGAATTAGAAATTACCTTACAATTTTTTAGCATAGCCAAAACTTTCTTTATTAATCTTGCAACTATTTTTAACATTCATTTCTATAAATGGATTGATAGAGAAATCTGAAAACTCATGTACCAGATACTTAATCATGTATCCATACAACACTGATTGGCTTTAAGTTACACGAGCCTTATTCTAGTTCCTCCTACATGCAAAGACAAAACAGAAATTGTCTGTTTCTCTAATGAACTGATGAGGAACAATCTAGTGATATGAATTATTTTGATATTTTTGAGTTATTAAAGGTTTATAAGATATGTCCTTTATGATAGAACCTAAGCTCTAGATAGGTTGTTTACATAAATTTATGGAAAATAGATATACTGCAGGAAGAAAAGGACCAAAGAAACAGCTGAGTTTTGACATATCTTTAGTGTGTGTCTTTATATCTCTATGTATGTATGTGTGTGTCTGTGTGTGTGTGTGTATGTGTGTGTGCATATGTGTATGCATAAGTTTGTCCATGTATGTGTATGTGTACCTGTGTATTTATATATACAGATATGCATCACCATCTGGTTGTGGAAGTCAGTGGACAACTTTTGAGAGTAAGTCTTTTCCTTCCACCATGTGTGTCCCGGGCATCAAACTCAGGTCATTAGACTCAGTGGAAATCACCTATACCTATTGAGCCCAACTCACCAGCAACATGCTGATAGTTTTTAAAAGTATGTCTCAGAAGAGTCCTTCAGTTTGATTATACTATTGAGTTACTAACTGAGAAGACTTGGAAAGTAAGGTAGCAAAAGTAACTCAGTAGGAGATTCCCCTAATTATTTTAAAGGTTTATTTATTTAGTTTATGTATGTAAGTACACTGTCACTGTCTTTAGACATACCGGAAGAGGGCATCAGATCCCCACTACAGATGGTTGTGAGCCACCATGTGGTTGCTGGGAATTGAACTCAGGAACTATGGAAGAGCAGTCAGTGGTCTTAACTGCTGAGCCATCTCTAGCCCTCCCCTAAGTTTTAAACATAAAGCTTGTCATTCACTCTTTTATTCTAAGGTCAAGAGAGACATAGTAAAAACAATCTGAGCTATACTTTAACATGTTTACCACAATTTTAAAGGACTCTCTTTAGTATCTTCATGTCTGTCCTGTTTCTTTTTTTAGAAGAGGATCACACAAAAGCCTTAGATGTCTCCCATTTTTAGTTCTCAATCTATGGTCATTCATACCACTGCAAAAGAAACTTCCCTGCTTGTAACAGCTACAGGTTGCACAAATCCTGAACTGACAACTTGGCTTTTGGTGGCAGCTTTGATGGTTTTTGTCTGGGTGAGGGGAAATAGAAAGGATAGAGAAGGCAGAAAAGAACTTGATTTTCTTTTAGACGCTGGCCAACTTTGAGCTTATGGGCAACACACAAATTAGGCTTGTTTTTATTTTACTTTATTTTCCATTTTTAGAAGCTATCTTAGTTAGAGTTTTACTGCTGTGAACAGATACTGTGACCAAAGCAAGTCTTATAAAGTGCAACACTTAGTTGGGGCTAGCTTACAGTTTCAGTGGTTCAGTTCATTACTATTAGATGGGATCATGGCAGCATCGAGAAAGGCATAGCACAGGAACTGAGAGTTCCACATCTTCATCTGAAAGCTGCTAGCAAAATACTGACTTCCAAGCAGCTAGGATGAGGGTCTTAAGCCCAAGCCCACAGTGATACACCTACTCCAATAAGGCCATGACTCCTAATAGTGCCATTCCCTAGGCCAAGCATATACAAACCATCATATTCCACTCCCTGGCCCCCATAGACTTCTTCAAACATATGAGTCTATGGGGGCCATACCTAAACATAGCATTATACAAAATACATTTAGGCCAACTTCCAAAGTCCCCTTTGTCTATAGCAGTCTCAACAATGTTAAATGTCCAAAGTTCAAAGTCTCTTCTGAGATTTATTCAATTACTTAACTGTAATTCCCAAAGCAACATAAGAAACCCACTGGGGCAAACTCAAAACTCTGCATTTCCTTGTCTGATGCCAAAGCAGTCTTCAGATCTCTAACTCCTTTTTCATCCTTGTTGAGTGCAACAAACGTCTTTCTCCTGGGCTGGTTCCACACCCTGTTAGCAGCTTTCTTAAGCAGATAGCCCACAGCTCTGGCATCTTGAACATCTTGGGATCTCCAAGGCAGCTTCAATGTATAGCTTCGTGTTTCAATGTCTGGGATCCTCACATGATCTTCTAGGCTCCTTTAAAGGGCTTTCATCATTTCTGAAGCTGTGCCCTCTGTAGCACTCTAAGCTCAGGTTGATCTCCTCCACTGCTGCTGCTGTTCTTGGTGATCATCCCATGGTAATGGCATCTCCAATACACTCAGGTCTTCTGCTGAAACTAGGCTTCACCAGTGGCCTCTCGTAGGCTCTTTTCATGATGCCTAGCCTAAAATCCTTTGCATGACTCCTTCAGTCTTGAGCCATCAGCTGCAACTGAGGTTATACCTTCACCAATGGCCTTCCATGGTCTCTCACAGTGCCAAGTCTCAGTTGCTCTTTATGACCCCTTCATGCCTCATAACCAGTACCACCTGGGTGATTCTTATACATTGCCAAGTCTATCTGCAGCATGAGGTACAACATTGGCTATCTCTGGAACACAGCTTTTTTGTGCTCCCAGAAAATACTTCCCAGAAGTTTTCCCCTCAGGATATTGTTCTCTTCTGAATCATTGCTAAATTCTTAGCTCCAACTAACCAACATCAATTGTTCCAATAGTCTGTTCTATTTTTCACTCTAAAGCCAGAGCCACATGGCCAAAGCTTCTGAGTTCTGCTGCTTGCAGGAGCTGGAGTATGGCCCCCTTTTGTATTACATTGTCACCAGCTTTCTGCTTTCCAGCTCCTTCACTACATAAGCTTGGCTATCTTGGATCTTGCCTCTGTAGATCTGCAAACCTTTCTTCTGGGATTAAAGTTGTGTACTACCATGCCCGGATTTAAGTTTTTCTTCACCTACAACTTGCTCTGTCCCAGGCTGGTCTTGAACTCAGAGATTTGCTTGGCTTATTCCTGGGATTCAAGGTGTGCACCAACATGCCTGAACCTAAATTTAGCTCTATAGGATCTTGCCCCCAAATCCCACTCCCTTAATCTGCTATCTCCTAGAACACAGGTATATTTTTCCTTTCTAAGCTTAGTATGGTTGTTCAAAATGCTCTTCATGAGACGAATCTAGAAAACAGTCTCTGATAGGTGTTTCTGAGACTTCCTTTGTCAATGCAATTAACACAAATCGCTTTACCTTAGTCTCACGTAGACTCTTCAGACAAGGGCAAAAAGCAACCACATTCTCCACCAAAACACCACAAAAATATTCTCTATATCACACATTAAAATTCTCCTCTGAAACCTCTTGGGCCAGGTCTGCACAGTTCAAATTACTCTCAGCAACAGGCTTCTATATTCCTGCTAGGATGGACCATTAATTGCCATTTAAAGCATTCCACCACTTTACAAATCCAAAGTCCCAAATTCCACATTTTTCCAAACAAAAGCACAGTCAGGCCTATCATGGCAATACCCCAGTTCTGGTACCAACTTCTGTCTTAGTTAAGATTTTGCTTTTGTGAACAGATATCATGACCAAAGCAAGTCTTATAAAGGACAGCATTTAATTAAAGTTGGCTTACAGGTTCAGAGGTTCAGTCCATTATCATCAAGGTGGAAGCATGGCTTCATTTAGGCAGGCATGGTGCAGGAGTTGCTGAGAGTTCTACATCTTCATCTGGAGGATGCTAGCAGAATACTGACTTCCAGGCAGCTAGGATGAGGGTCTTAAGCCCAAGCCCACAGTGACACACCTACTCCAACAAGGCCATGCCTCCCAATAGTACCACTCCCCAGGCCAGGCATATACAAACCATTACAGGAGGTCCAAGGGCATGAGAGTGGACTTGGGAATAATGGGAAACAAGTACGGTTGAGATACAATGTATGAAATATACAAATAGTTAATAAAAATGTTATGTTTTGGGGGTAAAAAGAACACAATCTGAGAACAGTCATAACTCAGTTAAACTTCAGATAGAAAAGTCTGTGACAAACTAAGTTCCACATGATTACACTCTCGAGAATACACATGGCATTACCATTTGAGTAGACTTCAATGTAATTTCTCCCAACACATGACAAGTGTAAACTTAGTCAAATGAATATTAGGTAGTCATAAATATATATTTTCTGATGAAAAATAATTATCAGAACACTATAATTGAAACAACTTAAATGCTGTAATGTTTACTTCAGCTTAAAAATAGATTGAATTTGATAATTTGGCAGATAGGATTAAACATAAACCATTGAGTTAATTTTGTCTTTTAGTCATTCTCTACCAAAGATAATTGTTGTGTTTGACTTTCCGTGTTGGAAGATGATTTGTTTCACATTTTCAATATATACTTGGTTTATTGCTAAAGACCACATCAGAAAACTGAATTCCATCGTAAAGCAGCCTGAGCTCTCTGATCATTGCTTTTAAAATTCTCTTAGACTTGGCATCAAAACACATTTACCCATTTCAGAGAAACCAAGGTTGGCTTGATGCTGCTGGGCATTCTGGATTGAAGGCTGTGTCAAAGACTTCCATTTCACAGACTTCATTGTCAGTCTTCCCATTGTATATTGCTTTCATTAAATTGCAGATCTTTAAAGCCTAAGGAAATATTGTTGTCTTTATCTTTCCTGGTCTGTCCTCCTCTGCTGATCCTTGTGACCTTGCCATGCTGTCAAACACTCATGTGCTTACCAGAACTCGAGAGCAGCTTAGGTCCAGGAGATACACTTTTATATCCTCAAGGAACATGCCCGGAGAAAGGAGATCCCAGTACAAGTTTACATTACTCACAGTTTTGAAGACCATGAAAAAATACTCCAGTTCAAGGACAGGCTAAAATATTAGATTTACATGTCATAACATAATTCTCTGTAATAATACAACATACTAGGGTACAATACCAACCAATGAGTATCTGCAAAAAGATATCTGAAAATGCAAGGAGGGCACACTGAAAGAATGGCAAAAAAAAAAAAAAAGACCAAGTTGTAGTTGTCATAGAAAACATAAACACCTTTCTTTCAGTACTTGATAGAAATGTCAGACAGAGACTCGAAGAGAAAACAGAAAATCTTGGTGATACAATCAATAAACAGAATCCCAGAAATTGTCACAGAGTGGTTCATTAAATGTCAAATGAATACATTCTTTACAAATGTTCATGGAGCAGTCCCCAAAATGGACAGATCCTGGACTTCAAAAATTTTAACAAGTTAAAACACACATCAATTGTAATATGCAGAAGTATTAGAACAATTTAAACATAGATTTAACAATATTTAAAACACACAAAACTTAATAACGCCAATGTACAACTGAACTTAGAGCAAGAGCCATGTGACAAATGAAATTGATGGTACATTACTTTATATTAATTACATTAGATAATTACATTAGAAAAACTATCCTTCAGTCAATCATGTAAGTTTCACATGAAGAGGTTAGAAAAGGAATAACAGAGATCCTCAAATAGAAGGAAAAAGATAATACAAGCTGAAGTTTTTGGCATTAAAATATATGAAAATCATTGGGGAAAAACAAGACAGCTGATTCTGTTAAAAATCAATGTAATTAAGAGTCTATGATAAAAATAAAATAAGAACCAAAATCCAATATAAAATGGTATTTAAAAGGGCATACACTCATATCTTCAGTAAGCTAGAGGTAATAGAATAATTTCTTAACAGCTGAAAACGATCCAACCAGAGAAATAGACACCACAAACAGCCCCATAGCCATTAAATAAATGAAGGAATACAGTCAAGTTTATTATGAAAGTTTTATACCAAGACACATAACCTAGAGGAGTTAAAAATATCTTAAATATAGTAATACTGAGGCAAGCTACATGCCCACTAGTAAGGCTAATCCCATGTTGAGGTAGTCAGGACCATAACTGTAGTACTCTCTGGAGTCATAAGAATGAATAGAGTAGTGCAGCGAATCTAGAGATAGACTCAAACAAACATGTTCCACTTAGTCTTGTCAAAGAAGAAAGAAGCACACAGGGAGGAAAGCAAGACAAACAGAGGGTACCAAAGCCGCTGGATGTGCACAACATACACCAGTGACCAAATAAAACCAAACCCACACAGTTCACCTTGTATACAAATTGACTTAAGGCATATCATATATCATTAGCTTAGATAATGGGCATGAGAAAACCATCTTCTAACAAAAGCCTGAGAAACTACAACTGTCTGGAATAATACATATCTCTTGGGAATTTATCAGTAAGATAATAAATAATAAATTTAGAAAACTCACAAAAGTCCATGAAGAGAGTGTCTGAGTGACAAGCACATGGAAAGATGTTTACTATCATCAACAATGAAGCAAATGAATCCAAGGCTGAAGAGAAGGAGCAGCGGCTGTGAGCACTCGCTGCCCTTCCAGAGGACACGCTTTAATTCAAAGCAGCCATTCTGTGCTTACAACTGCCAGTCAAGTTCATTTCCAGAGGCCCCAGTGCTCTCTTATGGCCTCCACAAGCACCAGAAATGTACATGCATACACAGAGGTATTTGTAGGAGAGATATGATGTTCACATCTTTGTCTTGAAGAAATAACCCTTATCTAACCCTATGGACATAGTATCACCATTATTATTGCTATTCTAAGATCATTGTGTGGTTGTGTTTGTGTATGTGTGTGTGTGTGTGTGTGTGTGTGTGTGAAATCCCATGCTGATGGGCCCAGGATGAGTAAGAATACTGTACTCCTGGACACCAAGATTGTTCTAGAAGAGGTAAATGTCTGAAAGAAAGTTGGTAGGACAATATTCCTTCTATTTCTGACTGTTGAGAGAATAAAATGACATTATTTTCATATGGAATAATAAGAAGACATGAGTCTCAGGTTGCAAATGTACATCCAACTGAACACTGAGATTGGTGTGAATATAGAAGGAGGCCAATCAGAAATGAAAATTGCTAAGATGGGGCAGAAGAGACATGGCTCAAAAATCAGGACATCTCTTATTTTTCTATTAAAAAGAAGAGTCCTTACTATTTCAAGCTGTGTTTTTATTTTATAGTAATGTCTAAGTAATGCTATTTTAAAAGGCATCAAATATTTTAGCTGTTACAAAAAGTGAATATGTGTGTTCATTGAAAAAAATATTGACAGGCTTACAACATAGGAAAACTCTGTTCCCAGAAAGGATTGCCTCCTCTACCAAAAGCCCTAGTCCATTATGAGCATCATCCTTCAAAGCGTGGTAACTGGATACCAGAGCAATTTGTTTCTGACATTCATTGTTAATTTTTATTAGAAACATCTCAGACTTGTCACAAGCTTCCCTGTATGTATTTCACTAAGATCTTTGGTTTAGCTCCTGTAATTCAGTTTGTGACTTATTCACAAATTGAAACTATGCATAACTTTGTGTTTTGCCACTTATATTCTACAGCAGAATCTTCAACATTAAGTGAAAAGCTTTTCATGGGAATAAAAGCATAGTAAAGTATGCTTTGTGTATACATCACTGCACACATATGTATATATGAGATTGTCATGTTTTTGTTGGAACTGTTTTCTACTGGAGTTATTTCATATACTAACTATATACTCTCTTACAATAAGAATTTAGTTAAACTTTCAAAAATACCTTGGCAAGCCAAGCAGGGTGGTATACATCTTCCATCCCTTGGCAAGCCAAGCAGGGTGGTATACGTCTTCCATCCCTTGGCAAGCCAAGCAGGGTGGTATACGTCTTCCATCCCTTGGCAAGCCAAGCAGGGTGGTATACATCTTCCATCCCTTGGCAAGCCAAGCAGGGTGGTATACACCTTCCATCCCAGGATGCTGGAGGCAGAAATAGGCAGATTTCTGTGGGTTAAAAGCAAATCTTAGATTCTTAGGGAGCTCCAGACCAGCCAGGGTTGCATGATGGGATGCTGTCTAAAATAAATACTTTCGCAAGACTTTTCTAGAAAAGAGAATGTATAGAAATAGATAAAGCTAATTATACTGTAGAACATACTTCTAGAATATATCTAGAATATAACTGTTGGTTATTAAATTTATAGTTATTCAAATGTACTTGTTGTTAATAAGATCATGTTACTAAAGGGTGAGTATACTGTAACTTAATAGGCAAGTTGATGGCAGAACAGAGTAGACAAATTAGATTTATGGATAAGTTATTTAAAACTATTTAATTTTGAAGATGGAGTCGTTTAACCTATTGCATGCATTGATTATTTTGGTGAAATGTTAGGTATTGGTATTACAGTTTCAGAATATTATTACTGCAATGTTACAGGACACTTTAACCATTTCTCATGGTTTTGTTTTGGTTTTGTTTTTGGTTTTTTGGTTTTTTTTTTTTTTTTGGATGAGAAGCTAACAGTGACATGCTCTGAATTTTAATCCAATCCAGTCATGCATAGATGGATATGCATAGTCATATTGATGGTGAAATAAAATCAGAAGGTACTCTACAAGCTGAGTAATTTATCCCTATAAAGTTCTTATAAAGTAGACCCATAATTATTTTTTTAAAGATTTTATTTATTTTATGTAAGTACACTATAGACACACCAGAAGAGTACATCAGATCCCATTACAGATATTTGTAAGCCACCATGTGGTTGCTGGGGATTGAACTCAGAACTTATGGAAGGGCAGTCAGTGCTCCTAACCCCTGAGCCATCTCTCCAGCCCAAAAGCTGAAGTTATTATTTTTTGTTTTTGTTTTTTGTTTGTTTGTTTGTTTGTTTTTGTTTTTGAGACAGGGTTTCTCTGTGTAGCCCTGGCTGTCCTCAAACTCACTCTGTAGACTAGGCTGGCCTCGAACTCAGAAATCCACCTGTCTCTGCCTTCCAAGTGCTGG
>NW_022196902.1:22363549-22370811 GCF_008632895.1 Mastomys coucha
TTTGGGTATATGCCCAGGAGTGGTATAGCTGGGTCCTCCGGTAGAACTATGTCCAGTTTCCGGAGGAAACGCCAAACTGATTTCCAGAGTGGTTGTACCAGTTTGCAATCCCACCAGTAAACCACCCAGTGGAAAAAAGACAGCATTTTCAACAGATGGTGCTGGCTCAACTGGCGGTTAACATGTAGAAAAATGCAAATCGATCCATTCCTTTCTCCTTGTACAAAGCTCAAGTCCAGTGGATCAGGGACCTCCACATCAAAGCAGATACATTGAAACTAATGGAAGAGAAAGTGGGGACGAACCTCGAGCAAATAGGCACAGGGGAAAACTTCATGAAGAGATCGCCAATAGCTTCTGCTCCAAGATCAAGAATTGACAAATGGGATCTCATAAAGTTGCAAAGCTTCTGTCAGGCAAAAGACACTGTCAATAGAACAAAACGGCAACCAACAAATTGGGAAAAGATCTTTACCAACCCTATATCTGATAGAGGGCTAATATCCAATGTCTACAAAGAACTCAAGAAGTTAGACACCAGAGAACCAAATATCCCTATTAAAAAATGGGGTACAGAGCTAAACAAAGAATTCTCAATAGATGAACACCGAATGACTGAGAAGCACCTAAAGAAATGTTCAACATCCTTAGTCATCAGGGAAATGCAAATAAAAACAACTCTGAGATTCCATCTCATACCAGTCAGATTGGCTAGGATAAAAAAAACTCAGGTGACAGCAGAAGCTGGAGAGGTTGTAGAGATAGAGGAACATTACTCCAAGGGCTGGGATTAAAAGCATGTGCCACCACCTCCTGGCCCCACCCAAATAATAATAATAATTTAATAATTATTAAAATTACAATTTGCTTCAACATTTGAAATTACAATTATTCAAAAAGTAATGAAAAATTTAAGTCATGTTACAATGCAGATGAATTTTATTTTTAACTAATGGATGCCTTAGTTTCCTTTCATTGAATTGACTTCTACTGAAAATACATTTGCAAAATATTGAATTCCTGTTCTTTTGTGTAGAGATCTTGCCTTCCATGCTTCCCTATGACAGGGGATGCAGATAAGTCTGACTTTAGACACTGTAAATAGCACTGATGTTCCCTGAGCAAGGAAAAGCCTTTCACCACCAACTGAAGACAATGGAGGCTCACTCTTACAGTTACCAGATTTGGTCCTAACAGCCCACAGTGAACTTTGGCTGACTGCACTATGCTGACCCTGAATGGTGGTCCTGTGGCTGGACTTATGACCCACACACCCATGTGGATGTGGTCTTAATGCCCTGTTTAACACAGTACTAGGGAAGCAAATGTCATCTGACTTCCTTTTCCAGATAGTTTTTCATTTCTTTTCCACTATAAATGGTATAAAGTTAGAAAAGGACTTCACATGATTGATCTCAAAGGGATCTGTAAAGGGACTGGTTTTAATGGGAACACATGGACAGTAGCAGGTTCACCATGGATGATGGCCATGTGCTGAGTGGGTTTAATCTGTCACTATTCAATGAAACCTGTGGGTGCTTTCAGTTGAGAGGATTGTCATAAAATATTCCTTAAAATACTATTTTTCAAGAATTCCTAAAGAAAATGAAACACTTCTTTCAAATAGCTATTTTATTAAACTATTTACTATCAATTAAAGACCTACCCAATGTAATTACACATTTCATTTTCCTTCTTTCCTTTCTTCTTCCCTTCCTTCTTTCCTTCCTCCTTACCTTCCTCTCTTCTTTTCTTTCTTCTTTCTTTTTTTGTTTGTTTTTGTTTTTTAGGATAGGTTCTCAGTGTCTTTCCAGATAACTTTTACTTTCCTAGTGTCTCTAGCCCAGCCCAGTCTCCTCTGTGCTGGGATTTAGTGCATGCATACTATATCTGCCTATTTCCTATTTCTCGGCATGTTTTTTAATCATGTTGGTTTCTGAAATGAGGATATCTTATCATTTTGTGATGCTACGAGTAACCTGTGCAGACTTTGTTTTGCTCAGACCTGTAATGTCAGCACTTGAGGGCTTGAAGTAGGAAGTTCACTATGGTTGCATTTAGGGCCAGCCTGGGTTACAGAGAAGTTCCAGGTTATCCTGGTCCAGAAAGAGGTCTTGCTTCATAGATGCAAAGAGAAAAATGCCATTTATTTCCCAAAGGCAGAGGACTGCAGTACAAGTAAAAGCCAGTTCTTAAGATTTAAGTATGTATAACCATATATATGCCCAGTGCCCATAGGCATCAGAAGATCTCCAGGAAATTGAATTATTGTCAATTGTAAGCAGCAATGTGGATTCTGAAAACCAAAATTAGGTACTCTGTAAGAGCAGGAAATGCTCTTAACCATGAAGCCATCTCTCCAGCCTCATAAATTAATTTGTCCTTGTGAATTAATTCTGTATTTTAAAAGCCAAAGCAAGTTAAAATAAAATTAAAATAAATGAAAATAAATTAAACGCAGGTTAAAATAAAAATAAACAAATTAAATTCAGATAAATTCAAAAAAGAAAAAGAAACTTCAAGCTTTAATGTTTCTATTAGACAAGAAAGAATTCTAATACTATACTGGTCAAATGGCTGGTGTTCCTCCCCACAGGCAAAGGATCCTAGACACAATGGAGTCTTATCAAACAGAATGTCATAAACCAAACAGAACACCAAAACTGATGAAAGGAAAGCCATGATAAATCAAGTAGAGAAATGAAAGCAAATGCAACTATGGAGGAAGAGTTTAATATAACTTAATCCATCTTTTTAACATAGGGGGAAAAAAGACTATGGGTAGTTTAACCAATATAATCAATCACATTATTGTAAATAATTGTATAAAATGTTATAAACCACTAGGAGAGGACAATTCTTAAATGTTATGTCTATCTGTCACCAGCTCATTATAGAAACTAGAGGACGTTGGCTCCTACAAAATGTCTGGAAAAGGCTAATGCTCAGTTCCCCAAGGTATTCTCAGGACTGCTGTTGTCATCTCTGCCATAAGTGCAAAACTATTGATCAGGAAAACACCACTGAACTGTGGTCCAGGACTTATTGATACTTTCATGGCGATAGTTTTTAAAATTCAGAATGACATATTAAATGATATTAGTGGCAAGCAATAAAACGACATTATCAGCAGACTGCAATCTCAAGCAATGAAGTTGAACACATTCATGAAACTGAATCTGGAGACCCTTGATAAGATGGTATGTAAATGCTACAGATTATCATTTTCAGGGTAATGGTAAAAACAGACTCAGATCCAGCAATAGCTATGTCTACATTTCCGGGGGAAAACTGGCTTTCCTATCCATCCACTAAAATCACTTATAACTAGTTACTCAGCCTGAAAGATAAGTAATACATGACAGTTTTTATACATCAAACTTCCAGCTTTCAGAAATTATAAATCTCTGGGATATAAGGGCTTATGACTGATGGCATATTTTATACTACCAGAAAAATAAGGCAGATTTTCCCAACAGTAGTTTAGCAAGGCACACTACAATCTTTAAAATACAAGTGAGCTGTTTTGGAGAGATGATCCCTGGAATATAATTAGAAATACTCAGACCTGAACTAGTCTAACCAGTAACGAACTATGTAGCAAAATTATTCAGAATCTTTAAGGACTTGGTAAAATGTAAAGACTATAAATTTAATCTGTGTAGCTATTCAAAAATGTTTTAGAAAATGAAGCTCTTGAGTGAGAAATTGTTCACAATATATTATGTGATAAAGAAAAGTTTGCAAAATGACATATATAACATGATTCAAATTTTTCTCTATATATCTACTCATGGAAACAGTATTAAAGGGCTAAATCTATCAACAGCCTTTCAGTGACTCCTATAGCAGGCAAGATAGGTTACATTATGATTTGGCGGTACACATCATGAAAACCTCAGTGGCTTAATACACAACAGCTTACTTCTTTGCTCTCTCATGATCTGTCAAGGGTACAGGCATCTTTCCAGGGCAGCTGTCTTCCATGTGAGAGAACAGAGCTCCAGGGTAATGATCATGTGTCAGCTCGGAACAAGTGCTTTCACGATGGCCAACACGAGGGAGAGAGGGCATCTGAACACATACATACAGGTAGGTTTGCCTTGGATTCATATGTGACCCACTAACATCTGTAAACGTTGAAAAAACTAAGATTCTCAGATAAGAGACCCAAATTACCTCACTTCAAACTGGAATCTCAAATCATTCCATCACTTCAAAGTTACATTCAATAGATTGCATTCGATTCATGTACATGTGGCTAATCTGGAATATGCTATCTGCTAAGATATAGCTTAATACAACTGCCATAGCTAAAATATAAAATGTTTAACAAAGCCTCAGAAAATTCTACAACACCTAATCAATAAGTAGTAGTAGAATGAGATGTGCTACAAAGCTTATGTTTATTTCAGACTTCTTTAGGCACCTTTTGCTTTCTCCATTATAAGTCTCTTAAATTTTAAGTACAGTGAAATCTGCGGTTCTTTTATAGCTGGAAATTACGTTGTTTATTCCAAGTGATCAAATCTGATGTTCTCAAGTTGGTGTCATTACTTACTTATTCGTTTATCTGAATTCTGCTAGGGATGTATGTGTTCTTTTAAGAAGTATATGTTGCCTAAAATCGGTTGTTAACAGGCTAGGTTTCATCCCGTCTTCATGCTCATCTTGAGGATGTAGGCATCTATATCAGAATCTTGGTTTGTTTTGATGTAAAACCAAGCTGATTTTCACCCTACATAACCAAGCTGATTTTCACACTACATGAATGAACTTATTGCTATAATAAACTTGGAAGCCTCCATCTTGTCCCTTAGGAAACAGATTATCAGCCACTGGGTACCACATTTAAATGATCCTTTAAATGTAAATGCAATACAGCAAATAAATTGGTACTCAGAAGCATCCCAAATTATTGAATTTTCCTTAGCTTTGGATGTTAGATATATTCTTCAGATTTGTTCCCTCTCCAAAGTAAGGTTGATAAAGTCTAATTGCAGGCTTTCGGAATGAACACACAAATCACTAATGATTCCACATACAGATAACACAAGTAAGTGATTACTCAGAACATGTGAGATGATGTCCATCACAGAAAGAGAAGTAAATAAAAAATATCCTTTATAATAAATATGAACTATTGGAAATATAAGGTACGTATGTGATTCATTGATTCCTTCTGCATGTGGTTATAATCAAATCCAACTTTTCCTATTTCACATACAAAATGAAGTTGGGAATTAGGTTGGGAAGAGAATTTCAATTGGCTCTGACAGGTTGGAGTAATTTTCAACATGGCTTTGAGATAGTGGTTTTTCTTGGCTAATACATATTTTTCAATTTTGTCAATTGAGACAGAAACCCCAAACATTAGGAAAGTGTTTGAATACTGGCTGTCTTGCACCAGTAAGGCATATTGACTTTGGTGTACAATGTTAAGATCATGAATTTTGCTAAATGCAATTACAAACACATGTTCTATTGTAAAGCATGCAGCAAAGAACAAATTAAAAAATAAACAACACAGAATAACACCAAGGGTGTTCCTAAAAATTATAATAGTGCAACTGCCACAACTATTCTTTACAACTTAGAATGTTCGAGAACCATTGAATATGATAGGCTTTTTCTGTTACTTAAAAGTAATTAAATTACAGAGATTAAATTTAAAACTTTATTTTGTAAATTCCCCTCCCTCCTTCTTAGTGACAAATATAAGTGCATGGAAAGCTAATTTCATGACAGTTTACATTTGCATTTAATTACTAAATATGGCCTTTTATGAATTTTTGCTTTTGTTTTGGTAAGATATCAGAGGTTTCAAACAAGATGATTACAAAGCTACAGAAAATAATGCTAGTATAATATTTATAAGATTGCAAGTTTAGGAAATTGCCACTGGGATTTAAAATATTGAACTGACTATATTTCCTATGTGCAATTAGGATTATTCTTTATCCATTGATTTCAGCATATTAATCCTTCCTTTGAAAGAGGCCAGAGTTGTCCCATAATGAGGAAACAGGGACCGCAGTATATGGAGTCTCCATTTTAGAGCCTGTTTAGCGGAAAGAAATACTTTTTTATGTTTTCAGGAACTATAATGATCTAGCTTTCTGATTTTTTAAGAATTTCCCTGATTACTCTCTAACAATATGTGGGCAGTATTTCTTACAAGCCATCCCTTTGAGAACAGCTGGTGGATAAATGAGTGTAGAACCTACCAGGGATATGGCACTCCCCCTTTTCTTGACCTTCATCCTTGAAACAACAGAAAAACAATAGAAAGAAATCTAACCTAACTTAGATTTCATCTATCGATCTCTGTCTTTCTCTGAATAACATGTTCTTCTGCATTTCTGTTTTTGTTACGTTTATATTTTCTGTCTTAAGTCAAAAGATAAAACCGTGTAAGACAGAGCCTTTTAATTTTCTCTTAACATATCTAACCCAAGGCAAATGAAAAAAATGTGTGATTGTGTATGTGAATTCTGATAGCGATGGTGACTGGGATAATTTATGTTGCTTCTCTGTGACACTAGTAACTCACATTTGTTGAAAAGAAGAGCTGAATTTTGTGTGTGGGGGGGTGTGGGTGTGTGTGCATTTTTACATTTCTTTCAGCAGGAATTCTATATCAAGTCACAATGCATAAAATTTAACTATAATTCCTTAAATTTCATCCTATTTCTTTGGCTTCTCTCCAGTTATCTGGAAGAATTATATACGAGACAAAAATATTTAAATTCTTTGTAGTTTACTCATTGGATTTATAGCACAAGTTTCTTGATTATTCCATATCAGTTACTATTAATATAAAGCAAATATTAAAGAAATGACAAAGGGCTGTTAAAAGAAGAATGGTACATAATGATGCTTGGTGTTTCTCTTCCCACATCCTAATGTAATCCATCTTGGCTCAGATGGCCAATCCACAGGGTTGACAGTCATGGGCTACTTTTCTCTTCTGAGATTTTTCTCTTTTCTACACAGTCAAGAAATTCTTCCCTACCGTTTTTTTTTCTTGTGTGTGTGTGTGTGTGTATGTATGTGTGCTGTTGTTGTTGTTTTTATTTATAGTTGGAGCATCTGTGTGCATTTGTGTGCATCAGTGTGTGCAGTTGAACTTCCCAATGAGTGTACATGTGGAGACCAGAGGAGGACATTCAGTATACAGCTCTACCACTCTGTCTTGTTTCCCAGAGACACATATTCCTCTCTCTCTCTCTCTTTCTCTCTCTCTCTCTCCCTCTCCCTCC
>NW_022196902.1:22370917-22389844 GCF_008632895.1 Mastomys coucha
TTTATCTCTGCCTCCCTCTCTCTCTCTATTTCTCTCTCTGTTGCTGGACAATAAGCCTAGGACATTGCATATGCTAAGCATGCCCTACTACTGAGAAATTTCCCTTTAATACTTTAAAAGCCAGGGAAAGAAAGTCTGACTGTTCCTAGCCTTCCACCAGGCACTGTAGTGTAACCTTTTCTTTCAGTCTTTTTTTTTTATATATATTCTTTTTTATTCGATATTTTCTTTATTTACATTTCAAATATAATCCCCTTTCCCGGTCTCCCCACAACCCCAGGAATACCTCTATCCCATCTACCCACCCCCTGCTTCTATAAGGGTGGTCTCCTACCCAACCACCCACCCACTCTTGCCTCCCTGCCCTGGCATTTCCCTACACTGGGACATCAAACCTTCACAGGACCAAGGGCCTCTCCTCCCATTGATGCCTCTCAAGGCCATCCTCTGCTCCATATGCAGCTGGAGCCATGGGTCCCTCCATGTGTACTCTTTGGTTGGTGGTTTACTCCCTGAGAGCTCTGGGGATACTGGTTGGTTCATATTGTTGTTCCACCTATGGGGCTGCAAACCCCTTCAGCTCCTTCAGTCTTTTCTTTAACTACTCCATTGTGCACCCTTTGCTCAGTCCAATGGTTGGCCATGAAACTATATTGTCAGGCTCTAGCAGAGCCTCTCAGGAGACAGTTATATCAGGCTCCTGTCAGCAAGCACTTCTTGGCATCCACAATAGTGTCTGGGTTTGGTGTCTGTATATGATATGGATGCCCAGGTTGGGGCAATCTCTGGATGACCTTTCCTTCAGTCTCTGCTCTACACCTTGTCTCCATATTTCCTTCTGTGAGTATTTTGTTCCCTCTTCTAAGAAGGACTGAAGCATACATACTTTGTTTTCCTTCTTCTTGAGCTTCATGTGGTCTGTGAATTGTATCATAGGTATTCTGAGCTTGTTAGTTAATATCCACTTATCAGTGAGTGCATACTATGTGTGTTCTTTTGTGATTAGGTTACCTCACTCACGACAATATGTTCTAGTTCCATCCATTTGCCTAAGAATTGCATGAAGTCATAGTTTTTTATAGCTGAATAGTACTGTATTGTGTAAATGTAGCACATTTTCTGTATCCATTCCTCTGAAAGGGGACATCTGAGTTCTTTCCAGCTTCTGGCTATTATAAAAAAGGCTGCTATGAACACAGTGGAACACGTGTTCTTGTTATAAATTGGAGCATCTTTTGGGTATATGCTCAGGAATGGTATAGTTGGGTCCTCTGGTAGTACTATGTCCAATTTTCTGAGGAACCATTAGACTGATTTCCAGAGTGGTTGTACCAGCTTGCAATCCCACCAGCAATGGATGAGTGTTTCTCTTTCTCCACAAGCTTGCCAGCATCTGCTGTCACCTGAGTTTTTGATCTTTGCCATTCTGACTGGTGTGAGGTGGAATCTCAGTGCTGTTTTGATTTGCATTTCCCTGATGACTAAGGATGTTGACCGTTTCTTTAGGTTCTTTCTTCCTAACACTGATACTTACTCTTTAGTTAGGTTAATCGTCCAGCAAACTCACAGAGCATGCTTATCTCTGATCCCTGACAGGGGCGATGACAAGCAGTAGAAGCCATGCCTGGATCTAACAGATTTTCATGATTGTGAAGTAAGTTCTCTTACTCATGGAGTGGTGTCTCCAGGCATTATCTGTTTGTATTTTTTCATTTAAAGATGTAACACATTTTACCTACCAGAAAATTTTGATCTGATTGTATGGCAAGTAAAAACATTTATATTCTACCATCAAGCCTTCACATGGGAAATTCATTGCAATGCTGCTTACTGATTGGCATTTTTAGGGATCCTGAATTTACCTTCAAATGGTTTCATTAGAATCCTATCCCTGAATAGGTATAATTTTTTTAAACAGGTATTGGATTATGCATATATTCTCTACGTCTACCACATACATTGAGTTACATTAATAAATATTCATGGTAACACCTTAGTAAAGCTGATGCTTTTAGTAGTAATAATTATTTTGGTGTTCTTATGTAGCATGTGTAGAAACTCTGGGTCCCAAGCAATAATTAACTTATAAATTTCTAGAAAGAACAATTGAAATCTGTGAATGGTAGCTCATGCTTAAAACCCTAGAACTCAGAGGCAGCTATGAAAGGAAAACTTCAAGTTCACTTACAGTCTAGTCTACACAGAGATTTCTAGGCCAGCTAGACTATATAGTGAGACCCTGTCTCAAGAGACAAACAGAAACAATACAGCGAACTGTACTGTAAGCTTACTTACATATTTTATACATCAAATATATGTCTCTTATGAATGTACCAATGGGAACTATACACTGTACTGCTTTGCTATGCTCTGATGAGAATTTATTCAATGAATTTTTAACTTATGCTGGACTCATCAGGAATAAACCCTATTGTAAGGGAGCAGCTGTATGACAGTAGACCATATAAAAGTATTGTTTACTACCTTGGTCTGTTTGTAACAAAGAGGGTATGTGTTTCTACAATCTTTGAAGCAGAAGAGACAAAAATTGAATCTACATGACACTGGCAAGGCTGCAAATCACTGGAGTTTCAATAATTTTGTAGGTTTATAAACATTTCCTCCATTCAGCTATTCCCAAGGCAGGACTGTAGCATTACAATCAATAAAAAAATCAAAATTAATTATATATAACAATGGTGTTTGATCTTTAAAGTAAGTTTAGAATTTTAATTTATATTTCTTTAGTGACATGATAGGGTTCAAAGTTCTTTCAACATACCACTTCTAAGATCAATGAGTTTATGAAAAGATTTGAAGCAAGAAACATTTCAAATGAAGAGAGGAAAATATGAGCTAAACTAAAGAACTCCAAGAATTTCTCTATGGAGTTGAGAAGAGAGACATAGAAGGCCTATACGACACCTCTTCCACCCCAAAGTAGCAGTCTAGACAAGAAATCATCAAAAGACTCTTAAAGATTGTGATAAGGATGCTGAAATGTAGTTCTCCACCATGATGACTCCTGGCAGGGCTGGGAGTGAGGTTGGACTCAGTTTTCTTTAAGAGGTTGGCTACCACTTTGACCATGCCCCAATGAGTCATGAACAACACAAATTGAACTCTTTTTGTTTTTTTCAAAGGTGTGGTGGACCTGGGAGGACTGAAAAGTGAGTGTGATCAGGGTTCAAGATATGAAATGCCCAAATAATCAATAAAACATTATGGAAAAGTCTCTGTGGAGAAATACTTGCTGAAAGTTGTTTTTTTCTCCTCAACAATGTTAAGTAATACTACAACATTGGCCAAACAATCACACAGACATGCGAATGTCATTTGCTTGTGATTACTGACTATAAATGTTGGGACGTGATATTGGTAAGTGGAGAAGCTTTCACAGAAGAGATTACACATGAGCAGAGACTGAGAAGGACAACTTCTAGATTTATTTTCCTGGCTTGTATATCTTACTCACCTTATTTTCAACAAGCTCTGTGTGCCTCAGTTCTCTCTCCTGAGAGAAAAGGCTGTCATAAGGAATAAGCAGATGCTTAAATACTAGAAGTAGTATTCACCCTGAATCCTGCAGATAGAAAGTCTTTAATCTAAAATGTGCAGTCAAGAACTAAAAGATTAAGAATCTCAAATTTGAAACATATAAGGCACCAACATGCTAGTGGTAGGCAGCAAATCCTTAACTAACTTCAGGTGATGTACCTAAATACAAGCACAATAATAGTGTTATATTAAAATGGTCTCCAGTCAATATGTGTAAGACATATGAAGCTTTTATGAGTTTTGCGTTTAGCCTCTCGTCCCATCATAAAATATTGTTATGCAGACACAAATATTACCAAGTTAAACCTTTTTGCTATACTACTTGAAGAATATCTGGTTTTAACCAGTTACAGTAAGGTATACTCAGTCTGAACTGTAACTAAACTCAATCTGAACTATACATTATGGTAACTTTAAGAAGTAATAATAAATTTGGAAAATTGGAGAGGGCCTGAGTTTAAGTCCCAGTACTCACAGGTGGATCACAACCACCTGTAACCCCAGTCTCAGGAATTTGATGCCCTCTTATGACCTCCATAGATACATGTAGGCAAAATACTGACATAAATAAACAGATAAATAAACAACCTAATAAAATTAAAAGAATATAATCCCATTAGTGAAAATGAAGTAGAATTTTATGGTGTCTCCAAATAACGTATCTTTAAAATAAAAGGTTACAAAATGTTGAGGAGTTGTTTAAATAATTTAGAAAAAATTGAGATAATAATGTTTATGGAATAATTTTGAGTTCTAATAGTGATAAAACTCACTTCTCTGGAGACAAGCTCATGGAAAAACAAAATACTGATTTTAGCCGTGGCTTGGTTTTTGTCTTCAGGTGGGTGAGACTAACTCAACAGCTGTACTAGATTCTACAGGCATTCAGAACTTCGTTTGATTTTGACCGCTTTGGAAAATTACTGAGAACTTAAGGATCCATTTCTCAACAGTACAACCTTTCAGTTTGAAGGAAATATTTTGAAAGCTCATAGTACTTATATTTTTCACAGATATTGTCATTTATCTGAGTCAGTTAACTTAGGGTAACAGAAGATACCCAGAGAATAAGGCCTAATTTCAGCGATTTTTCTGGCATCCAATGATTTATAATTACCTAGTCATATATTTAAAAAATTATGATTTTGATTATGAGGCTCAAGTTCAACAGCTCTGCCATTGCAATGAAAACACTAGTGTGCTAGTATTTAATGACATTTTCTCTTATCTTTTTTTATGTAAATATGCCCAGATCTTATGCCATCTTCATCTTATTTGGAGCCAGGAGAGTATTGATGATGGATTTTCTTCTAGTAGCATGGAAACATTACAATTAGAAAACTGAAAGTGCCAAGGTAGAAGGTAAATTTACTTTGCTATTATTCAGTGAGATGCTCTGGAATGTACCATCAGCATTAGAGTTAATCATTTTGAGCCAGAACATGGAGGTAAGAATTGTGGGAGTAAGAACAATTGGTTAGATATCTGGAGAGTCAGCACTTGTTTGAAATAGAAATTGCTGGCAACTGGATTTTAAAGTCTGTAGAAAAAGGATGTGTCTGTGAGTGATTCCACCATTCCTTCTTTAGTGAGTCCCAGTAAAGATGTATGATACTTTAGTCTAAAGGCAGGTCTTCCAGTGACATGAATACTAACATTTATGCAGATGTGTTTGCACAAGATAAAATAGCTTAGTTCTTGACAGCAAGAAGGATTCATCTGATATTTGCATGAGCTTCCTCAACTAATTAAAGCTCCTTAAGAAATTCATTCTCCGGTATTTAATGATGGTTTGCTGCTTCCAAATATACTGATTTCCTAGAACAATTCACTGAAAAAACATGGGTGTCAGGGACTCATAGTAAATTTGATCCAAGTAAGTAGAGGGATACTTACAGCAGATATTGAAATGATTGCACCTTAAACTGGCTAACACACACACACACACACACACACACACACACACACACAGAGAGAGAGAGAGAGAGACAGAGACACAGAGACACAGAGAGATAGAGACAGAGAGACAAAGAGGAAGAGAAAGAGATAAAGAGACACAGAGACATACAGAGAGAGACATATGTACATGCATGATTTATATACTTTTATTTTATGTGTATAGGTGTTTTGCCTACATGTATGTCTTTGTAGCATGTGCCTCAGAGGCTAGAAGAGAGCTCTGGATCCTGTGTAAGTGGAGCTACAGACTTTTGCAAACCATTATTTGGGTGCTGGGAATCAAAGCCTAGCCCTCTGGAAGAGCAGTCAGCAGTCTTAAGTGCCTCTTTAGCTCCCATCTGCTCTATTTTCATGTGTTTATTTCACATTTACTCTCACGGTATGGTACTAAGACCATGCAATAGTGTGGTCTTATTACTATCTATTTGAACTAGATGTTTTCTTGACTATATCTGTGTGCATGTGTATGTCCTGTGTATGTGGCCCTGCATAACACTAGACCTGATCATTCATATTGTGCTGGGCACTTACACAGCAGTGATCACTAGAAGCTGGTCAACATCTGATCTTTTGATAGTGTTTGTTCCCAGTTATTTTCTGTTTGGCCATAGCAGTGGTAACAACTGCATAGTGGTAGCAAATTTAAGGCCCACATCTTTACAGCTGATATGCTCATGAACTCACTCAAGGAGTATATAGGACTAGGTGGAAACTTTCACAAAACTCTCATGAATGTTTGCAAAATGATGTAAGCAGTAATGTGTTTTTTGGTTTAAACATGTCTTAAACATCCTCTGGAATGGGTTGTTCAACCAGGAATCACAGGGTTTGGCTATTCTTTGTCTAAGTACCAACATGGGGGTATTAGGAATAGTTTGAGGCAGCAGACATTACTTTTTAATAGTTTATAGATTTTTGCCAGGCAATGTGGTCTTTGATGAGATGTTTATTAACATGTAGTAAATCTGAACTTCAGATATCCACTGTTTGGGAATACCTCGACATTAGAAACTGACCTTTGGTATTTTTTATGCCCCTTGACAATACCAAAGTTAGGATTTGACAGTTCCAGAAGTAGAAGGATCACAGGCCAGTGGAAGCAAGGGAGACATCCTCCCCATTGGAGGAAGAGGCCAACCTCAATTTCATGGCCACTTCTTGTAATGCCACACTTATTTTTCCTCCGTTACAGTTCCTAGAAGTTAGAAAATATTTTCCTATATTACAATGTCCTTTTTTAAAAAAAAATTTCAAGACAAAGAAATGATTCATTGTGGAAGCACAGTGGCCCTCAGCATCATTTTAATGTATATTTGAGTAACTTTCAGAGTAGGAAGAATAAGTATTTACATTTTACTAATTCTCCTCTCTTGTTAGAAAGCTGCTATTCTGCAGAAAGAGAAATATGTAAAAAATGTACGTATTTTAACTATAAAAATCAATTGTCATAAATTGTATATATAGCAAATCACATGGGAAGTCTTTATTTCCTAATTTAAAAAAGCTGCCTCAAAGAAATGTTTCAGCACACAGAGGCACATGGGCTGCTTGGCAGACAGCCTAATTGAAACCAAGGGCCCGGGAGAAGTGCTGAACTCCCCATCTGCCGCCCAGAGCTGGCTGCACTACACTTTGAACCAGTGCTGATGGCTTTCTACACAAAGATCAAAATGAGTTTGTTTTATTCAGCTGGGTTGTGGAGGTGCACGTATTTTGGCTTCTGGATGTAATAAAGCATTGAGCTCTCAGATAAACAAACTATAAATCTAATCAAGTTTGGGCACAATGATAAGTAGATTGCTTTATGGGACAGAGAAAGAGAAGAAGGGGAGAGAGAGTCACATGACAAAATTCCCTATTCCTGTCTCCATGCAAAGTAGCACTGGGCCACAGTTACTCATATGTGGCCAGTAGTAATGATTATTTCCACTTCCCTTCCTCTATTTCTTTCTCTGACTTCTCAGGTTTTTCTCTTCTTACCATTTCTCCTCAGGTTTCAGAGATACTATGAATCCTTTCTATATTAAGAAACCATCTTGGGAGATCCATTAGAGTCTCTGATGGAAACATTGAATTATGATAAATATTTTTTCCTTTTGAGTTGGAGTCTGAGCCTTTGAAATATTTCCCCCCATGTTTCTCAGAGATAATGCAATGGAATCGAATACTTTGTTTTTGCTGGATGTCTTGTGTGTCTGTGTGCAGGCACCAATGTCACCATAATTCATCCTTTATTTGTCCACAGCAAGGTGCTGAGGGGGCAGGGCCTTTGTGGATGCTTTATCTTAAGCACATTAAATGTGACAGGTACTAAGTATAGTTGAGCTCAGAAATGATGAAGAAAAGGGAAGGTCTCATTGATTTATTCATGTACTTTGGTACTTTTGTCCGCAGAATAAGTTCAAATATTGTTGGAATCAACCCATCTCCTTACTTTAGTAAGCAGCTGCCATGGAAACCTCCAGTCATGATAAAATATGTGTCCATTTGGAAAGACTGAATTCCACAATTTTTACCTGAAATCCAAATGACAAAAGTTTTTAATTTAAAGAGAAAGCTAGGCTGACAGATTTAGAATCCACCCAGGAAATAAATAACAGTAATTTCAAACATTTTTCTATAAACAGAGGAATTCTAACTATCCAATAAATAAGCAAAGTCTAAAAAAGAGACACACGTAGTCGGTATCAGGAATTAGACATTCCCAGCACTGTTAGGTGTTTTAGAAATCCTCCGATTTGAAATAAAATTCAGCTAGTATAATATTCAAAATTACATACATTTCAAGCTACTTTTAGTGCAGCTATTACTTGTGTCTGACCCATTATGTTCATCACCATACAATGGACATGGTGTTCATTTCTAGTGTCAAATGGAGTTAGTGCTAGATCTTCAAGAAATACACCATTTTATACCTTCTAATTAGAAAAGAGATGTATCCATAGCTATGAGAAAAGCCAACTTACATCTTTTATCTCTGATTTCTATGCCATTAAGATTCTTTTCTCTAGATAACCAAAGTATTTCAAGTATATAGTAAGGTATTGCAAAAATAGTTCAAGCCCTGAACTTGATAGCATATAGTAAAACTACCTTACTTCCCAGTATCAAAACATTAGTTCTCTTGTGGATGTGTCAACTAGGCTATAATTACATGGGAATTCATTATCCTGAGTACTTATGCTAGGAATTATATTTCTGGTTTTATACACACACACACACACACACACACACACACACACACACACACACACACGCATGCACACACATACACATTTATATCTGTCTACATAATACATATATACATCTATCTTTGTGTGTGTATATATCCATATACTAAAATACATACACACACATATATATGTATATATGTATATGTATATATGTATATATATGTACATATATATATGAGAAAGAGAGCATGAGGGAGAGAGTACGACAGAAAGACATGGAGACAGAGAGACAAAGACACACTGAGAAATTTTTAAGGCTTCTTAATTTCAATCTGATTTTCAATCCAGAATACATCATCTTAAAAATAATTCGGAATAGTGCTTGAACAGATCTCTCTGTCTCTCCGTCTCTTTCTCTTTTTATCTGTTTGTGTGTGTGTTTCAGAGAGACTTGGTTATCAGTTTACTTGCAGAAGGTGTCCCCAACAATGATGCCTTTCTTAAGTGCCTTTGGCACACTTTTAGTTGGGAAGGGCTCCCTAATAAACAGTCAAAAGCAAGGGATGTCCATTGCATACAATTATATAAGATGATGGCTTCTAGGTCTCGAGGGAGAAGGACTCTTTAAAGATGCAAAATTAATTTGCAAATAAGTAACAGAATATGGACTGAAAGAAGAGCGATGAAGTGGAAAAGAAGAAGGCAGAAGATACTCTAAGTATAGGAACACCAGTGGACATGTGTTATCTCATTGAGGCAGCAATATAGTATTATAGAGGAAGTGATATTTAGTCAGAATATTGCATAGCAAGAAGTTACCTCTGTCAACCTCTTGGGAACCTGCTGCCATATAAAAACCTCAAGAAGCATTGGGGTCTGTAGTGTTGAAACATGCCCCAGAGCATTTACATATAAATTCATAAAGGAAGAATTTAAAAGAATCTTATCTTAAGCTACTCTTCCAATCCAAGCTAGTATCAAGCCCATTTATGATGATTGTTCATCAAACTGAATGAGACCTTCCTATATATTTTAGCTCCTAATCATTACACAAATAACATGGTTGTTTTCCGGTATTCAGGAGCTTAAGTAGTGATTTGGTAATGGGACAAAAAAACCCCATTATAATGTAATATATACCATCCATGTGAGATATTAATGATCAGGGGGAAAGACTCACACAATGTTACTTGGACAGAGAAAAAAAGCAAACTGAGAAACATGTTGCTACTGAAGGACAAGGTATTCAAGGAACTGTGGGGAATGATATCTGCACCATAAAGAGCAGGAACTCGATGATGATGTTTAGTTCTGTCCCTTGTGATTTGACTGAGAGTAATGTTATTAGAGCTGTATGTAATACTAATGTTATTAAATATCAAATGGAAATGGCTCTAGCACAAAGCTTCACTCTGGAAAATATTTAAGATGATCACGGTATTTCAGAGCTAAGTATAGGCAAGTTCTTTCTAAGAACAAAAGAAAAAATCACCTAAGGTGAGCTCTAGAAGCATACATTTTTTGTCGGTGATAAAATTTATGTATATCTACATTTTATCTTACTTCATTACTGACAAAGTACTCCTCTAAATCTATTTTTATTAATTTAGATTTATTAACCTTATGGACAGAAAGTGTAATTCAGGAGATGGTATAATTTTTTGCCTAGCTTGTATATGGCTTGTATTTGATCTAAGCATGTATAAGCCAGGCTTTGCGGCACATGCTTGTAACCTCAGCACTTGTGATGCAGAGGCAGGGGGGTCAGAAGCTCCAGGCCCAATCCTTGCTGTACTGTTTGAGGACAGTCTGCGCTACATGAAACCCACTATCCCAATGCCTCATCTAAATAATTATAGAACTTATGAAACCACAGGTGAAACCATAAGACTATGCTAATGAAAAGGAAAATTTGAAAGCAGAACTTATGTATAATGTCGAATACTTTATGTCAAGGTTCAGAGTCCCATATATTTGAAAAATCTTAGTTGTATAATACTGAAATACAAAGTGGATCTCCTTTTACTCACAATATTGTAGGATAGGCACAGACTTGCATAAGACAAATGTACTTAAAGTGTGTGGCATAAAATTATAAAAGTCTTAATGAATACTAACTTAGAAAGAATTATAGATACATAGACATGACAATTGAAACCACTTCTATCATTTGCTGAAAAATAACCTGAACTGGATTCCAGGATGAGTGTCATAGCTTCTTCTATGTGTGAACATGAGCTATGTGTTGTATTACATTTTTTTTTTCAGTTTTTAAAATATCCACGATATGTTTAGGAATTCTATTTCTAGCAAACATTTGTGCTAGCCTGGAAGTTTCACTGTAGAACATAATTGGAAAATAACTGGTTAAGAGTAAACAAACAAACTCTTCTCTCAGGCATTTTGCTTTTTACAGAATCATTTTGGATATAAAACAATTTCACTGGAATATAAAAATTATATTCTCCATACTGCAATTTGTGCTTGTTTCATATTTAATCCCTTGTGGTGGTATCATCAAATCGCAAATAAACGTGTTCTTAAATTTTAACAATAAAACCTCCCATGAAAATTTAATAATTTCTTTCCTTATTATTTGCTTCCCAGAACTCTGGTCCTTTTCTTGGAGAAAGCCCTGGGCAGCTAGTTTTGGGGCTACTAGATTCTTCTCAATACCCTGCAAGGACAATAGGATAGTCTTTCATTTCACTTGTATAATTAGCTATTGTGTCAGTATTAAAGATATCAGAAAGCACTGTAACCTCATAGATGGTGTACACAGCAACTTACTAAGCCCAAGGACACCTGTTTGTCTCAATCAAGACTTTGTGTATCATTAGCAAAGAAGCGTGTTGGGGCTGGCAGAGAGGTCTGGTCATCTCGACTTCAAGGTTGGAATTGCTCTATCCCTGCAAATAACTGTGTAATATGGACACCATTGTTTTGGATACAAGAGTTTGAGAAGTCCTTTGGACTACTGTTGATGAAATATAATACCATTGTCTGGCTCTGTTGCTAGTGCAGTTGTTCACACCTAACCACATATTTATCATCCTATACTCTTATCTCAAGATATTCACTCTCTAATGAGCCCTAATAACTTTATGCAAGAGACTTTGTCTCTCAGTTCACGGTAGTCTCTAAGGAGAGAATAGGCAACGTCTTGTAAGTTTGTACAAAGTAGATTAGTTTACACACTAAGTATCTAATTATATATAAGTATATAAATACATAATATAATAATGATTGTGATATTCTTATAATGTTTAAACCTATTACACTTTGGGTCTTTTTCAATAATTATTTTTTAGCATGTTGAAATCTTTACAGTTTTAGTTTTTATCAATAAACTAGTTAGAAAATGTTTCACATTGGGGATTTTGCCTCATGTACAATTTTAATTTATTTATATAATCTTATGTATATGGATGTTTTGCCTGCATGATATGTCTCTGTACTAATTATGTGTCTCATGCCCAGGGAGGTCAGAAGAGGTCATCAGATCCAATGAAATAGGAATTAGGGTTTGTGAGTCACTATGTGGGTGCTGGACATCAAACTTTGGTCCTTGGGAAATATGGACAGGGCTTTTAAGCCCCGGGCCATCTTTCTAGTCCCCATGACATCTTATAAATGGAAAGTAACCTAAAGAAACATTGTTGACACAGTGGATCATATTTCAAGCTGGAACTTAAATCTATATGATCTCAAATTTCCAGAATTTTAGTCTTCTCTTTAACCCATGTATCGGGAGCACGTAACTGAGAGATAGTAAAAAAGCCTATCTTACAGGATTAATTTGTTTTTATCTGGTTCTGCTTGCTTGCTTTAGCACAAGATGTTGTAGACAGAAAAGTGCATCTTAAATCTGCTATACAACTGCCCTCGTTAGCAACAACACACTATGATCTGAGTATTCAGTGTCTGCTAGATATTTTTTCTTATCACAGTTAAAAAGGAGATCAAATCTGTCCAGGTATATTTATTACTATATAGACCCAGAAAATATTAGAACATTCCTGAAAGAAAATATCATGGGCTAAACATTATCTGCATTAGTACACAATATGAACGCCACCAATGATGACAAGAATGAAAGAGAAAGGACAATGCAGAGTCAGCTTGCAGATACCTTGAGAAGTCACATGCTTTATTATTCTGGAGAATAAATCCTTTCAGATAAATACATTAATAACTAAATACTGTAAACACAGCAGGATTAATAGCTATGTTATTAAAAAGGAGATAATACATCTTGATTCTAAAATATCATTTAAGTATTTTCAGATTGGATATTTTATTTCATTTTGCTTTTTAAGCCTCTCATGTGAGGAGGTACTATTAGCTACATTTTGTAGAATAAAAAAATAAATAATAGAAAATCTGTACTCCTTTATTTCACGCTTAAGATCTTTTCCTTTATACTGGATTCATGCAAACATATTTTAACCTTTACATGTCTTTATACTTTACATGAGACCAAAATAAACTTAAAAAATATGACAACTTTAATCTTTATTTAGGTAATGTTCTACTTCTTACATTTTTTATTACAAATAAATATTAAAGTTAGAATTTTCTGAGGCAAGTCAACATGAACTAATTTCATGAATGTATCCTAAGATCTCCATGTATTTGAGTACTTATGTTCCAAGTTCTTGCAACCCAGTTTGAGCTATTAGTTTTACTTCTTCACTTTTTACTTATTCTTCAAAGCACTATGTTATTCTCTATCCAGATCTCATCCTTGAACTTCTCTGGCCAATGCCACCACTGATGTTATAACATAATAACTGCATGTATCAAAGATGTATCAAAAACCATCTTTCTTGATGGTGGCGGTGGCTTCTTTATGGTAGGGTCTTGTTACATATCCCTGGCTAGCTGGATGCTCACTGAATTCCCCAAACTGGCCTTAAAAATCACAGCATCTCTCCTGCGTCAGTTTACTTTTCATAATACCTTTCTTTCTGCTTTTATGGTATCTTATCTCTTGGTTCATTTCCTCTGCTTGGATCAGATCTTTTCTACAACTACTTTGTGCTAAAGCAAACAAACAAGAACCAAATCAAAGCAAAGTAAAATACTCTTGGTGACTCTTGGGCATCATTCTTTAGCTCATGTTGTCTTGACTTTGTATCTTTCCCCAGAGTGATTTTTCTCAGCCATCCCTCAGCTGCTCTGAACCACACTCTCAGAGAATTCTTTTGTATAAGACATCTTTATTTGAAATTCTATATGTCCCCAAACTGAACTCTTTATCTCTTACTCCAAACAGACTGTTTATTTTTTTTATTTTTTATTTTTTTTATTAGATGTTTTCTTTATTTACAATATCTCCTTTCCCAGGTTTTCCTCCAAAAATAAAATAAACAAAAACAAAAACTAAAACAAACCCCTTTTCCCTCTCCCTCCCCCTGCTCACCACCCTACCCTCTCCTGCTTACTGGCCTTGACATTCCCCTATACTGGGGCATAGAACCTTCACAGGACCAAGGGCCTCTCCTCCCATTGATGACCAACTTGGCCAGCATCTGCTATACACATGCTGTGGAGCCATGAGTCCCACCATGTGTACTCTTTTGTTGGAGTTTTAGTCCCTGGGAACTCTGAGAGTACTAGTTAGTTCATATTGTTATTCGTCCTAAGGGATTGCAAACCCTCTAGCTCCTTGGGTCCTTTTTCAAGCTCTTTCATTGGGGAACCTGTGCTCAGTCTAATGGCTGGCTGTGAGCTTCTACTTCTGTATTAGTCAGGTACTGTCAGAGCCTCTCAAAAGACAGCTATCTCAGGCTCCTGTCATCCAGCACTTGTTGGCATCCACAATCGTGTCTAGATTTGATGATTGAATATGGGAATGATTTCCAGGTGGAGAAGTCTCTGAATTGTCCTTCCTTTAGTCTCTGCTCCATAGTTAGTCTCTACAACTCCTTCCATGGGTACAGTGACAGGCAGGTAGATCAATGGAATAGAATTGAAGACCCAGAAATGAACCCACAAACCTATGGCCACTTAATCTTTGACAAAGGAGCTAAAACCATGCAGTGGAAAAAAGACAGCATTTTCAACAAATGGTGCTGGCTCAACTGGTGGTTAGCATGTAGAAGAATGAAAATCGATCCATTCCTATCTCCTGTACAAAGCTCAAGTCCAAGTGGATCAAGGGCCTCCACATCAGAGAAATGCAAATCAAAGCAACCCTGAGATTCCACCTCACACCAGTCAGAATGGCTAGGGTGAAAAACTCAGGTGACAACAAATGCTGAGGTTGTGGAGAAAGAGGAATAGTCTTTCATTGCTGGTGGGACAGCAAGCTGGTACAAACAGACCTTTTTTTTTTTTCTGTCACTTACTACTTTAATTTATAGTACTAGAACTAAGTGCCATCACATCCTATGCTGGAGCCAGTAACCTTGGAGAGATCTCGGACTTGTTGCAGAGCTTCATTCCCACATCAAAGCAGCTCAGGCACTTCTGGATGAAGGCTTAGAAGAGTTCTTGGTCTTTGTGCTCTATGGTGCACCCCCATCACTGCCTTAGTGAGGCCTTTATCAGATGGAAATTCAAGTTATTTCCTTAGCTTTCTCTATTTTATTCTTTTAACTATCAACCTCTACTTTAAAATTTCTGATGTCCCACTATCACAAGAGCCATTTCTACAATCTTTTATTTTATAAAACCAGAAATTAGTTCTTAACACATTTTGATTTGTGTGGGGGGGGAAGGCATGAGAATATATCATGGTGTTCGTGTGAAGGTCAGAAGATGACTCTGCAATAGTTGCTTCTCTCTTTCCATCGTATGGGTATTGGGGATCAAACACAGGTCATCAAGCTTGTCCGCAAGTTGACTTTATATTCTGAGAAATATTGATGGCCTCTAAAAACAGAAATTTAAGAATGATTCCATACTTCTTTGGATAGTGGAAGGTAATTTAAGTTCTTTATCAATGCAAACAAGACCTTCATGATCTAACTACTGTACACATTAGTAATGATAATATGATATGAGGAACACACAATGTGTGCTTTTCTCTCAACCAAGCCAGTTTCCTAGTCTTGTTTTGCTACCATTAGAAGTCTAACTATGAAAACTATTGCCTTAGAGTTCTTCTGTGATTGAATCTTAAGAATTCTTCATGGGTAAAATGTAGATTAGCTTTCATATTTGTAATGAGTGTAAATGAAGCTAAATATGACCTTTGAAATAACTAGAATGGCCGGGTAGTGGTGGCGCATGCCTTTAATGCCTTGGGAGGTGGAGGCAGGCAGATTTCTGAGTTCGAGACCAGTCTGGTCTACAGAGTGAGTTTCAGGACAGCCAGGACTACACAGAGAAAACCTGTCTTGAAAAACCAATTTAAAAAAAGAAATAAAAAGAAATAAATAGCCTATGCTACTCGCTTTCTTTTTCTTTATCCCGTGTCAGAGAGCTGACCTGCATGGAGTATTTTCATCTCAATTTTGTTACCATCAATCTATATGTTTTCATGCATTCCTCTCAAAGTAACTCCTTCTTCCTTGCTGGAGATCTCTTTCTCATTCTGTAAGTTAAAACATATATCTTCTGAAACATATCCTCTAGATCCCCTGGGAAAGGCACTGTTCTTTCTTCTTATTCTTTCTACTTCCTGTGCATTTACCATGCCATCTACCAGGTTTATATACTGTAAGAATGAAGTACTTAAACATGTAGGGTACCCAGTCAGTCATATGACACTTATTAAAAGCTGATGTTATGCCAACCCAATTAAATAAAAATACATGAAAGGAACTCTGAGATGTTTTTCTCAGCTATAAAATCCTGCACTGACTAGAGTGTTGTGATTATAATTAAAATGAATATGGTGCTGATGAGAAGGCTCAGTCAGTAAAGTGCATGTGCAAGCAGGATGACCTCTCTTCAGATTCTCAGCACCCACATAAAAAGCCAAGCACTACTGTAATCTCAGTGCTTCAGACAGTGCCAGCATAATGCTGGGGACTTGCATGCCAGAAAGTCTAGTGAACCAGTGAGCTCCAGTTTCAGTGAGGGATCTTATCTCAAATTTATGCAGGAGGAGAGTGACTGAGGAAGACTCCTGATAGTAGTTCTGAACTTTAAGTGCATGCACACACTTGTTCACAGGCATCTCTGAATAACACAGCACATGTGCACACACATAAACACATGCACGTGAGCATGGGAAGATTATATATGTCCTAAGTAATACAGTGATTGTCTAGCATATGCAAATTACCTCCAGCACTGGGAAAAAGAATATGGATTATTTGTATTTAATTTACCATAAATTATTAAGTATCATAAGACTTATTTAGAAAAGATAAATGTAGTGATTTTTGTCTAGCCTGCAAGAACAGTTAATATCTTTAAATGGCACCCCTTAGTTATGATGCATTTCAGCAGAGTGAGGAGAATCATTCCCCATGTGCTCCAAATGAGTATGGATAGTTTAGATTTCTGTAGGAAATGTAGACACAATAGCACAATTTCCTGATGATGAAAGACATTAAACAATAGAGAGGTTCTACAAGTGCCTGTGGTGCTCCTTTCACATCATCCTTTAGGGTATGCTGAAAAATTTTCCCCTGTAATGACCAGGAATGGACCATGGAGCCCTTGCATGTTCTGTGTACCCACATGAACCCATGAACAGCATCATATAGCAAATGGTATTTTTGTGCAAATGTAAGCATAATACATTTTTCTTAAGGCTAATAAACCATTTTTATTATAAGCAGTGCTTGCACTAGGGGAACCTAAGGTTCACAGATGGATAGCATAAACCCATATAATTACACTACATATCTGTAAATAATTAATTTGCTTTGTACATGCAATTTGTGTGTCATTGCCCAAACATCCTTTTTCAAAAATATAATTCAAAATGTGTTGAATGAGGCATCAAGCATTGCAGTCTTCATAGTGACATACTTCAAGAATAAGTTATAACAGACATGAAAGTAGATATTTGGCTTGTCTTCTGTGGGACCAATGGGTAGTTACTATATTATTAAAGAGCGATTAAAAAGCTGAAGGGATTTTAGGGTTTCAGACAGACTTGCCGTATCATGAACCAATAGCATTTGGGAGAGTGATTAAAAAGCTGAAGGGATTTTAGGGTTTCAGACAGACTTGCCGTATCATGAACCAATAGCATTTGGGATGCTGGTAGCCAGCAATGTGTTGTATTCCTTCTACTCAGTCCTTCCAGTCATTGGAGACCTGTCTCCTACTGGGATTGCTCTTTTCTTCCTTTTGCATCTATGACTCTAACTCCATGTAGAGACTGACCCTTTTTTTTTTTTTACTTCTACAAATTCTTATCTGATGCTCTAATCCTCTTCCCTTGATCTAACAGAGCTTTGTCCCACAGCAGAAGCTTAATGTGACTCTGTTCTGCAGCCTAATGCTATCTGCTCCCAACATTCTTGAGGTAGGACCAAAATGATGTAAGACCAAGGGTGCTTTTTGCAGCTTAAAGCAGCTGCTTGCTGACTGTACAACATTGTAACAGTTCTCTGGTTCTTAATTGGGGGGCAATATCACCGCTGCTTGGGAGTTTGTATTTGTGTGGGAGTCTTTGAATATTATTGCTATGACATGGATGGAAATTAGGAATGCAGATGTCTTGCAATGCCTGGGACAGTCCAGGACTATAAAGATTTGCTTTATATTAGCTAAAAATACTTGTGCTAGCAAGTAGGTCAAGTTTCGGATTTGTCCTGGTGTTAGTATGAACAGCCATCCAGTAATCCAAGGTCATCTTGATATTTTGCTAAGATTCTACATGGAAGTAAAGCTACCTTTATATTATTTTCTAAGGAAAGATAATTATTTATCCCACCTGCTGTTCTAAGATCGGCCCTAGAGCTAATCTGTTTGTCTTCTGAATTTTCCTACCATTTCATTTAAGCAGACAAAAGAGCAAAAGTATATTTAGGAAACATTGATGAGTACCTAAAAACTAGATTTTAGCAAAATCCTGGTAATCCTTGGTAAAAACATCTCTTGCAGCGGAGTCAGAAAGTCCTACCATTGACTACTTCCTAGCATTTAGCTATGGAAGGATCTAAATCTCCATATCAGTAGAGTTTATTCAGCATGGAGGAGAAGAAAAAGAAGAGAGAGGATGAGGAGGATGAGGAAGAGGACAAGGAGAAGGAGGAGGGCAGGGGATGGGGAGGGGAAAGAGGGAGAGCAGGAGGGGGAGGGGAAGGGGGGAAAGGAAAGGGAG
>NW_022196902.1:22390063-22410013 GCF_008632895.1 Mastomys coucha
AAGGAGAAAGAAGGAGAGGGAAAGTCCACTGTTTTGAACTGGGTTCTTTTTTATGTGGCATATAAAGTGAATGCAATATTTAAATCATGCTAGGATGGCAAACAGGATAATTTACTTGAATAAAACATGTCCAAAATTTCAGTGGAGAAGGAGTCACAGTAAACAGGGAGATTTTTGTTTTTGTTTTTGTTTTCCCAGCGCTGCTTCATCTCTTAATTAACAGTATGGATGCTTCCTAGTTCAGGTTTGCTTACCACTCATTTTAATAGCAGAACATCTATTAAAATGTAAAGACTCAGCTCTTCATTATTAGGACACCATTCATTAGAACTCCTTACTGTGAGTTTTCTCACTGTCAGTTTTCATTTAAAAGAACTATTGAGGATTAGCACCATCTTGGTATAATTCAGTCTGGAGGCTGAGAGCATTGAAACCATAGGCCTGTACTCTATTCATCCATCATTTACATCTGTGTACAAGAAAGACCTATACCATGTTGAAGTACAAACATAATTAGGAAAAAAATGCTCAACAAGATGACTTTTGAATACACATAAGACAAATAGTGGTCCCATGCCATTTCTTCCTATCAATTCCAGATGCATATATCCCCAGTAATTGCTGCATTGCTCTTGTTTCTAGTGACTTTACCAGAAGATCTATTGTTCTCTTAAAACAATACTCTGTTGCCCAATCTCTCCTGCCCAGCTGGCATTTGCAGGTGCAGTGGTGTTTGTCCCAGCTTGTAGTCTTGACAGCGCGTTGCCACAGCCTCCTTAAATAGCAATCAAGTTTGAGTTCTTTAATGGGAATTTAAAACTTACTTAGATTATTTTGTGTGTATGAATGTTTTACTGGCATGTATGTATACCAAATGTGTACCTGGTGCCTGTGGAGGTCAGAAGAAGGACTTGGATCTCCTGGAATTAGAGCTATCATGGCTGTGAGATACCATGTGAGTACCAGGAACCAAACTCAGGTCCTTTGTAAGATCTACAAGTGCACTCAATTACTAAGCCCCCTGTAACAGGCATTTATACACAGAACCACCATTCTATTGTACATAAAGTAATTAGATAGTAATTAAGGAAGAGGGACTTAGACTTACACCTCTCAGAGCCAATTCTCACTGAGCCTTGGACTTCAGAACTTAACCCCTTTCATTATGGTCTCTTTTATATCTTTTGTTCTTGATTCGTGGTACTATAATATGTACTTTTTTCTACATAAATCCTTGCTACAGTGGTCCAGTTGACCCCAACACATATTTATAAAGCAATGAAATGCTGCATAAATGGAAGCTTTTAGAAATAGTCTTTAGAGAATATTTAATTTGATCACATGAAATTAAAAGACAAAAAAATACAAAGAATATGGTGTAGATTATGTAAATTTAACTGTAATATAAAGTACTAGTATTTTATAAAACATATATAATGTTAATATTTCATAAATATCACATTATAATGCCACCTTATTTTTAATTAATATAAAGCTATATATTCATTTTCATAAATATTTTATGAATGGAAAACTCTTCCAATTAGTTCATGTAGCAACCATATAAAAATTTGTGAATCAAATGAACATTATTTTTTCAGAGGAAGAAACATATAGTAAGTCAGTATCTCTGTCCTCCAATCCCTAGGATTCATTTTACATTCGGAAATACTTGGGTAGGCAGAGCCAAGATACTGGTGATATGATTCCACACTCTGGCCTTGTCTGTCTCTTGTTTCTTTGTTCAAGAATGAATGTCATTATCCTATTTGATACTTGGGTCTTGTATCTTTATTTTCTTTTTTTCTACAAAGTCTCTGTACAACTAAGATCTGACAAAGCCTAAGAACATGCTAAAGTCTTTAAACAGGTCATTTGTTACAAGATGCCCCAGTGGAATATATGCTGCTTTTTATTTTTTGTTCATCTTTGTTTTTCAGAAACAAGATCCCAGGTTGGCCTCAAACATGAACATCTTTCTGTTTGAGTTGGTTTTGGGATTACAGGCATGTGTTACCACACCTAGTCACTGACCTTTGATACATAGCTTTCTAAAGAAATTATATTAACAAGAATGAAACAGCCTCAGAATTTTAGGTGTCAAAGGATAGCATACCATCTAAGAAAACAAGGGAAAGGGAATGGGGGTAGGGTAGAGAGAGGAACATGAACAGGGATTGGGTTGGGAAAAGGACTGAAATCCCTGAGGGCCAGCAGAAAGAATGGAATCATGCAACGTCATGAGGTAGGAGGTTGGGGGAACCCTCTAGAATATACCAGAGACCTGTGAGATGAGAGACTCTCGGGACTCAAAGAGAGGGACCTTAGATTAAATGCCCTGCATTGGGGAGATGGAATGTATAGAGCCCACCTCCAGCAGAAAGACAGGGAGGTCAAAACTCTAACCAATAATTGTTCCTGTTTGAAAGAACTGAGGGGATGGAACTGGAGAGGAGCCTGACGAAAAGAAGGTCCAGCGACAGGCCCGAAGTGGGAACCAGTTCAAGGGGAGGCCCCAAGACCTGACACTATTACTGAGGCTATGGAGTGCTCACAAAAAGGGACCTATCATGACTGTCCTCTGAAAGACCCAACAAACAGTTGAAAGAGTCAAATGCAGATATTTGCACCAACCAATGGACAGAAGCTGTTGACTCCTGTGGTTGAATTAGGGGAAAGCTGGAAGAAGCTGAAGAGGAGGGAAACCCTGTAGGAGTACCAGCAGTCTCAATTAACCTGGACCCCTAAGATCTCTCAGACACTGGAACACTAACCAGGCAGCATAAAGTAGCTGATATGAGGCCCCTAAAATGTATAGAACAAAGGACTACCGGGTCTGGGTTTAGTCAGAGAAGATGCACCTAATCCTCAGGAGATTGGAGGCCCCAAGGAGTTTAGAGGTCTGGTGGGGTAGGGGTGGGAGATGGGGACATTCTCGTGGAGACTGGGGGGACAGGGAAGAGGTATGGGGTGTGGAACAGTCAGAAGGTGTCCTGGTAAAATCTGGAGTTTGAAAGAAAGGAAGGAAGGAAGGAAGGAAGGAAGGAAGGAAGGAAGGAAGGAAGGAAGGAAATGTAAAAAAAAAAAAAGAATTTTCTAAGGGTTAGTTTTGTCAACAATAGGGCCAGGATGTATCAACAGCCTGCAGAGGCTAGAATAGTTTGAGAAATAGATGCTGCACATGTCTGCCTAAAACATTGTAAGATAATAAAAATGAAACATAATGGTTGAAAGAAGGTTTTCATCAAACTCCCAGATCACAACTCCGCTCCCCGCCCCATTTATTTTGGCTCTGCTTAATGCAATTTTTGATGATCCTATGTTTTCAATCTTTTTGGACAGCTCTTTAGAAAGCCATAAAGCTGCTTCAAAAAGGAGAATATTCAGAACATAAGCAAGGACATTGTCACTTGTTAGGTGACACGACTTGTGAGAAACAACAGTGTCTGCCTTTCTTCATTCCCTCTGTGGTTATTGTTTCTGGCACATGAGGAAGAAATGGAACACCAGAATAAATCAGGTTATTATCATCTCCACCAGTCAGCACCATTAGATAAGTATTGGCTGTGATGTCCTGTGTTCGTCCAGGATAGTGGCTGACCAGCTATGGTCTTTGCATGGGTTTTGAGATTTTCCCATGCATGGTTCATTGCAGGGCTTCCTGGTCACTGTGGGGTCTATTCTTTTAAATCAAGTCTTCAGCCTACATTGTTCTTTTTTTACAGAACATTTTATTTGAAAGCCCAAGATGTAAAACAATTCAAAACAGCTGCTCTGTTGGAAACAGGCACACAAAGGGACACAGAGCCCCACTTTTCCAAATCTCTGAGGACTTTGAAGACCTCGGCTGAATAGCAATTCTTATTCTTTGATCCAAGCACAGCTTAGCAATGCCCTTGTTTTGCTCTGAAAGGAGAGGTACTAATAGTAAGGTGGCTCTGCCTCTTTTTCCTCTAGTTCCATATCTGGGTCTTACACATTTTAGATTCGATTATGTTCTATGATTATTTGGGTAATGGTTTGGCCTAGGATTCTTCATTTGAGAGATGATGTGTTGTGATTTCCTTTAATGAAAAGCCAAGAGGTCTTATCCTCAAATCAGAAGCTGGAGGAGGGAGATTATACTTATTCTGCTCAAAGATACATCCCTAGGAATAATTCTGTGCCTGGCACAAGTTAGACATTCAATAAATGTATATAAACTGAATAAATGATGATGAATGAACAGACAAGTACAAAAGTATAGTGAGTTCAAGAAATATGAGAAAGTGCAGCAAGTGATGCACTCGTCATGGTATTCAGATCAGTGATTGTCACTAGGCATGAGTACCTGTCTCTCCCATTCCCCAGTTTCAATCATAGAGCACAAGGGGCCCCATAGTTTTCTGGGGACTCTTGAACTGCTTTTACTTAGCATTCTTTAAGCTTTCCTTCAGGTTACATTTTATATAGTATTCTTGATGACACCTTGGCAAGCCCCAACTTAAGTCAAAGGGAACCTTATGTATTCTTTTAGTTTATGGAGAACTATCTTTTAATTTCTTGGGATTTTTGTTGACCTTTTTTCCCTATGACTTACCAGAAAGGTTCTACTATAGTGGATGAACTGGTGTTGATAATCAGCCCATAATAAGAACCTAAAGAGACTCAAGTTAGGCCTCTCGGCTCATGAGAACTGCAGTATCTTCACCTATGCTCTTGTGGACAAGATCAGACATTCTCTCTTCATTGAATGAGCCTTTGATTTGCACAGACCTTTGAACCTTTTTATCTTAAGCTCTAGAAGGCCTGTGCTTCCTATCTTATGACATCCTCTGACAGTCTTATGAGTCTTTACATGAAACATGTTTTCTAAGAAATCAGGATGGCATTAAGCATTGGGTTGTTGCCTCTAAGCTGAAAAACAAATCAGCATGCTTTCTCTATAGCTGTGTTCTTGGCTGGCTTTATCTGAGATGACACAGCTTCTCTGAAAGTTATAGTTATTATGAAGTGCAGAAACCTATGTTGATATTTTAAAAGCATCTGTATACGAACCATAAGCTCTTTTGATATCATAGAAGATAGAGATTATTCACACAATAGCAGTCATGGACTACAGTTCTAGAACTCTAAACAGTATGTGTAAGTTTTTGAAACCAGGAGTGGTATAGCCGGGTCCTCTGGTAGTACTATGTCCAATTTCCAAAACTTACTATTCTGATGTCTATTGTATAGTCACTTATAATTTCTATGATGACCTTCTTCTGTAGTGGCAGGACAGGACTCTTCAACAAGATGCACACCTTGTTATTGTTTTCTCTCGGTGTACTAGAAGCCTTTGTAGTCTGTATCCCAGAGATATGATCATGCTGTCATCACTGGTGCTGATGAAGGGGATGAGTCTTAGTCCTGATCTCTAGAATATTAGATAGGGTCTAGTTTTTGAAGTTCACCAAATTACAGCTTTTAGTAATGTTTTAATGTTTTTCTAGAGAAAAAGAAAAGACATAAAATGTATGTTTGTGTCAGGCCTTAAAACTTCTACATCCTCAGAGCTCCAGAACTGCTTAAGCTAGAATATGATTAAATGAATGACTAATTGGATCCAACCGCAGAAGGAAACATGGACAGATGCAGTACATATCGACATGTCTATTATATATTACTGAGATGGTCAAGACATTGATGTCCTCCCAATTGAACAGCACAAGAGCATTCGTTAAAGCATAGTTGACTATATGAAATTAATTTTGTTTGGCATTGCATATAAGAGGTAATTTAATTAGTATTACATTTCAGGAAAAGAGAACAAAACAGAAATAACATAGTACATCAGTAAAGCACATTAAGCTGTTAATGTTTCATCCACTCATTAAAAAATAGTTTCTTAGCATCTATGTTAAACTTTACAAAAGAATGCAGAGGCACTGTGTCAACTTCTATCAAACATATACTGAATAATATAATGAAGACTAAGCTATTGGTTAAATGTCACAAAGACTGTAATTATCATTTCTAGGGCTCTGTCATGCACAGCATAGCATGAGTTAGCATCCCTTTACCATTACTAGTTAAGGATGTAACAAGTTTTCTGGGGTTACAGTAAGAAACTCACAGCAAAGTCTCTCTGACTGCTTGTGGAATAGCAGTGTCAATACAGTAGCATGTCTCTTGTTAAAACGCTAATTAAGTAACAATGAAGAATATCATATCAAGTAACCTGAGGGGGGTATGAAAACTGAAGCTTATATAAAGCTGGATTTGATTTCCAAAGAAGATGGGAAGGATATTTTTTAAGTTAAAAGCCTAGAGTTGACAAAGGACAGTGTATTCAAACAGAAGTGGACCATTTTGACTAGAACAGAGGATACATATGAAGGCATAATGGGAAATCATATGCGTTACACATAAAAACATTCTTTTACTACCCTTCTCTCCTACTCATATGTCTTCCTGTTTCTACATATCAAATTTAATACATTTTTAAAATTCATTTCCAAGTCCTTTGCTCCTAATCATGCCGACACATTTGTCAGGAAGTCCACTATGAACATTTTGGGGAGCAAGTAACGTACAATAACTACACAAGTCTTCAGTGTGTTATTTGATAAACCTACAATTACCCATTTCTAAAAAAAAACTGACATCAGAATCCCTTGTTCCCTTGTCAGATCTTCTAACTACTGCCTTACATGCAACAATGTTCAGGTAATTTGCAACCACAGACTGAGTACTGGGATTGCAGGCATGCAACACCATTCCCAGCTATATTTTCTTTTCCTTAAGCAGAAAATGCCTAATAGGGTCTATGAATCATATGATAGATACAAATTATGAGACTTGCCCTCTCATTCTTAACTCCCACTGAAATGTATTAGAATTCTGGTCATTATATATTCTTTCTTTGGTCAGAATGTAAGTGGTAAAATATAACTTCTGGACGAGCTGCAGAGGAGGCTCGATCTCAAGCTCCCAGGGTCACTGAGGAGAAGAGCTAAGGTAGGCTGGAGCATGCAGGGTTTTATAGGACTAACAGGGTATAAGATGGTTTTCAAAAATGAAGAACTGTATGCAGAAAGAGTCTAAGAAGGTGGCTTTAATTATTCATGCACAATATAATAATGAGTTAGGCCAGAAACAAGACAATGGATATAGAAATACAAAATATGAGAACCTCATAATGAAGTCAGCTGAAGTAGGGCTTCTGGAACGTTTCCCACTTTTGACCCCTTTTTCCTGAAATTTTTTTTACTTGATCCAGGTATGTAGCGCATAAAATATGTATAAAAGGAAACATTTACTCATAACAAATAATAAAATAATATTTGAAAAGTTTTGGTAGACAAAATGCTCTACCAACTATAGAAAACAAAAGTCAAGTGTACATTTTGATGAATGTGATTGTTTATTTTATATAAAAAATTAACACTTGATTGAATATTAGTTGCTTTCAGATACAGAATATCTTCAATATTTTTCAGGATAGATCAATATTCTGGTTTTATAACTGTCAGTGCTGAGAATGCCACTTTGCATAAGTGTACTGTACAAAATGGTGGAAGTAAGCATGAATACCTTTCAGAAGTGGCTGGGAGTCCCATCCTAAACCCATGCCAAATGCATTGAGCAATCTTTTCATAAAAAAAATTTGTCAGTAAGTCGAACAGCAATTAAAAAAATAACAGTTTAGCAAAGTATGATCCAAAGATATTCTAATTTTGTGTTTATGTGCTAAAATTTGATGATATGAAAATATTGCAAGATTTTGTTTTCTGTAATCAGACCATTAAGATTTTATAAAAGCAGAAACATTTGTTTGTACAGAAAAATTTGCTGTTTATAGTATACGGTTGTCTAGAATACTAGTTAAGGTGTTTGAGACAGTGTTCACTGGTATTACATAATGTGATGATGTGGTGTTCAGCGTAGTGTATACATCATGTGTTTCCAGCTAAGGCTGAAGTGAAGTTACAAAATACAGCATGGAAGAGTGCTTCCCAAAATACTTTATACTCACTACACATTTGAGTTTGAATTATTCTCCATGTTTAGTTATGTAATACTTCATTGGGCATAGGTCACATTTTCAATAAAGGCAAGTTAAAACAAGTTATGTGACTACTTGCTTGCTGATTACATGTATCCACAGATCAATGAAATGGCTGGCTGCAAGGTATAAAAGCACTAACACAGCAATTGGGCAAATGTCAACTATGGGGATGCTCTTCACTGTTTATATATATGAACTGAAACAGCAAAACCCCTCATCTGTTATAGAAATGATCCATCAGTAATTTACCTACGCAGAACTATTTACAGGAATTGTGTTCTTTACAATGTTCTTGTATTTGCTTACTACATCTGTTTTCCGTTCAATGCCTTTTTTGACCTCTCCATTTTTATTAACTCAATGGAGACAGATAAATTATTATTTGACCTGCATATTCTCTTTTGACTGCTATGGCTCAGCCCCTCACATTTATGATGAAATATACTATAGTACTCTTGAGAAAAATATGGATTTCATAGCATTATGAGCAATATTAACTCAAGTAACATACAATTATTGCAGTAGACTTTATCCATTGAGACTGTTGTGAGCTACTCTGTTATATGTAACTGAAACTTCTTGAAAAACATTGAGAAAGAAAAAATAAGGAGTTAGGTCTGGAACCAGATGTTTTATCTTCCAAGATTAGCCTATGATTTATTATATAATTTAAATCAAATATATTTGTGAACTTCCTGTTATAACACCAAGATATTTGAGATAATCAACTTAATTAATAAAGTTTATTCTGCCTCATGGTTTCAGGCCATTGTAGGGAGGTCCCTCCCTTTGGGCCATGGGATGAGTACTACATTCTAGGTAAGTTGTTCACCTTGTCGTACAGAGGGTGTGTGATTCTAACAGCCCCTTCAAGGACATATTTCGTTTTGAGAAAAAGAATTCAAACAGGAGCACATCTCATAAAAATTCTACAACCTCCAAATAGTACCAAGGTCATGGCACCAAACCTTCAATACATGTGTCATTGGGAACATTTATCCAAACCATGAATAGTAGATGAAACTACTTGCCACAGCTTCAATTTAATAATCTATAACATCAAATTTAGAAAACCTAAATATATAAAGTAGGACAAAGTTAATGGAGCAGTATAAGATTATTTATAAATTATACGTGCAAGATAATCAAATTGAAGACTTGATAGTTGAAAGTAATTTAAAAGTAAATAACAATACCACAGGCTGAGTAAAATGAAAATAAGCAATTTTCTAATAAAACAAATTTTAGAGGAAAAGCCATTGTGGAGATTTCTGAAAGAAAAACGTCATGTTTTCTCCAACATCACATTTTTGAGGGATTTGAAATAGCTACTTAACTTTCTGCATGTTGCACTTCATAGCAAAAAGAGAGCCTCAGGATGTGATGAAAGCTTTAGCCAACTGGAACTAGCATAAGGTGAGAGCTGACTGACCCTGATTGCCATTGGAAACACCATGCTGGTAGGCCCAATAATATGCATAACAAAACCCAAGAAGTGTACTTTTATTTTTTATTAATTAATTTACTAATTCAGTTTACATCCTGATCATAGCCCTCTTCGTTCATCTCAACCAGTCTAACTCTCCTATCCCCTTCCTCCATTCTCCTCTCCCCTTCTCTGAGGAGGAGAAGCTGCCACCATCACTACCTCCTCTGGGTACCAACCCACCCTGGTCCATCAAGTCTTATCAGGACTAAGTGCATCCTCTTTCACTGTGGCCAACAAGGCAGCCCCGCTAAGGGAAAAGGATCCACTGGCAGTCAACGAAGTACCAGTCAGAGACAGCCCCTGCTCCAAACATTGGGGGAAGGACGTGAAGACCAAATACATCTGCTACAAATATGTAGGGGGCCTAGGTCCAGTCCATGCATGTTCTTTGGTTGGTGGTTTCAGTCTCTAGGAGCCCCGTGGACCCGAGTTAATTGGCTCTGTGGGTGTTCTTGTGGTGCCCTTGACACCTACAGGTTGCTCAGTCCTTCTCCTGGCTCTCCCCCCTGAACTCTGACAACTGTCATCTGAGAGGCTTCATCTAGCAGCTGATGGAAACAGTTGCAGCGGTGTACTTTTAATTCACATTTATACAGACAAAGTATTTTTAAATGTATGAACAAATAGATCTTGTTTAGCTTAGTAGCAAATGGTTTAACTGATAAAAATAGAAGAACAGACATATGAAAGAAAAGGAGAAAATTATAGTGAACTTATATTTTAAGGACTATTCATTTGCATCCTTTGTTCCACTTCAAATCAATAATATGATTGATAATACATAAGTTGTGTTAATTTTGATGAAAAGGGTTATTTTGTATTTGAAAATTCATGTACATAATTTGTAAAAGAACAATAACATTTATTCTATTTTGGGTTGAAATATACTTGTGAGCTGTACTTATGCATGACTTTAACATAGCTAGTCAGCATTTACAACTTCACAGTGACTGAGTACCTTGTAGATTTAGAGCATCCAGTCATCTGTAGGTCTCTTTTGTGGTTCCTTCCACATTGTATCCTGCCTCTGCCCTGCTATGCCTAGGACAGGTGCTGCTAATCTAAATACTCTGGAAGCAAAACTGTCCTTATTGATTGCATGTGACTACAAAACAGGCTTTGGGAAGCTTTGTCACTCAAAGGATGCCTGTCTCTACTCTAGGCTGTCTGGATTATGCGGATGTCTCCCTTGTAGTTTTCTTCCTCTATGGCTCTGCTTCACACAGCACAGATGTTTCTCCTATTGTTTCTACATGGTGATTTTTCAAGCGGCTTCATAGACAGATATTTCCAGATGTGTTCCCCATTCCTCTGGACAGACCTTTTCTCCTTACAAAGAGCAGATCACACTGCTGCTCAGGCTTTTGATCCATTGACTACAGAAAAAACAAACAGGACTCTATTGATGTTGTGTTTTGGGGGGCTTTGGAAATAACATTCACAATAAGTGTCCTCTTTGCTCTTTGAAACACTATTGGCAGATGTTTTCGATGGATTCCCCCACCCAAGAGTTTTTATTCTCAACCCAGAGTCTGCTTTTGGTGGGAGGATGAATTAATATGGTTCAGTCTCTGTTCGTTTTCACTTACTTACGTTAGAGCTGTATTTAACTTAATTGTGAGATTAATGATTTTAACAAATTAATATCTACTTCATTGGTACTGATAAAAGGTAGTTCATTTTAGGTAATATATGCTTATTCACAAAAGAGAATAATTTTTTACTTTAATATATTTTTACTTTACTATATATTTTTTAACAGAAAATCATGTCTGCATTTTTTTGGTACTTTAATTTTTTCTCCATTCATCTGCTCATCCAGCCATCTTCTCTTCCATTTCTACTTGACTATTTAGTACCTAAAAGCTAGACGTCTCAGATGACTACCTTGCTGATATGCTGGCAGAAAAGCTAGAACCTGTGGTCCAAAGAAGCCCAGGATGTGGAGTTATATATGGGTTTAGTGTAAGCAATTTGATGACAGTCTCTGCAGAACCTGAAAGAAGACATAAAGAAGCAGAAGTTGAATGAGCCATGTCAAGATGCTTTAAACAACTTTCAGATTTTGCCCAAATTTATGACAGATAATGAACTGTTGGTGACTTAAAAAGCTCTTTTGTGTCATATGAACAATAGATGTTTTATAAAACAATACTGGCCCAGGGCATGCTTTTATTACCTCTTTGAAATAGACAATTGTGGAACATTTTGGACTGTAATATTTTACAGAGAAACTAAAAAATCAAAAAAAAATAATTATTCACAGAGATTCTCCAAATGTAAGTATTTGATAAGCAGAAATACATCTTTCCTGTTGCCAGTCCTATTAGCCCAACTATTGAGAAGAATAAATGGGGTAATTAATATGCAATAAAATCTTCTTGGGAAAATGGTCTGGTACTTCTTCAAGAAATTTATATCTGCTTTTGGACTTTTACATTGAAGTTTTTATTCCAGTCTCCTAAATAATTCTCACATCATTCTCTTGAGAAGGGGAAATAGTATTGAATTTAAGTGAATAGGGAGACATGGATTAAGAATGTGGGAAGACCTTGTAACTTAGGCAGGGAAAGCATTTCACCTTGAGTACTTTCTCTAATCTGCTCAGTGGATGAAGGTAAAACCAGAGAATATACTCAGAGTGGAAGCCAGTAACTCATGAGAAACCTCAGAGTTCATAGGTTTACTTCTGTGTTGGAAGGAATTAAAAGGGCCCTAAATGCATGTAACTTGTCCTGATACTAGTCGATCAGCTTCAGGAATAGTTCTAGAAGGTATATTTTCAGGTTAGCAAAGAGGAAGAGATATCTTGGGAATGATGTAAAATCTGGGGTAAAGTGGTGACTCATTTCCAGGAAGTCTGTAAAGACAACCCCACCTTAAGGCAAGGAGGAGGAGGAGGAGGAGGAGAAGGAGAAAGAGGAAGAGGACGAGGAGGAGAAGGAGGAGGAGGAAGAAGAGAAGGAGGAGAGAAGGAGGACCAAGAGGAGGAGGAGGAGGAAGAGAAGGAAGAAGAGGAGGAGGAGCAAGAGAGGGAGGAGGAGGAGGAAGAAGAAGAAGAAGAAGAAGAAGAAGAAGAAGAAGAAGAAGAAGAAGAAGAAGAAGAAGAAGGAGAAGAAGAAGAAGAAGAAGAAGAAGAAGAAGAAGAAGAAGAAGAAGAAGAAGAAGAAGAAGAAGAAGAAGAAGAAGAAGGAGAAGAAGAAGGAGGAGGAGGAGGAAGAGGAGGAGGAAGAGGAGGAGGAGCAAGAGAGGGAGGAGGAGGAAGAAGAAGAAGAAGAAGAAGGAGGAGGAGGAGGAGGAAGAGGAGGAGGAGGAAGAGGAGGAGGAGGAGGAGGAGGAGAAGAAGGAGAAGGAGAAGAGAAGGAGAAGAAGAAGAGAAGGAGAAGAGAAGGAGGAGGAAAGAGACTTTTGGCTTTTAGTCTCTCTCTATCCTACTTCCTTGTGATATGATTACAAAAACTTATCCTTTTGAAAATTGACTTCCCTACATATAAAATTATGCTATCTGGAACCTTTGAGGAGATGTTGACAGTGTCAATTGCATGTCCAGTGGTGTGTCTATTTTGCCTGAGTCTAACCAGCAGATATGAGGCACATGTAAACATGTTATATATTAAACCTTACAGAAAGTCCCTAAAATTTCTCAAGACTGAATTATTTTGATTCCTATTTAATTTAGGTCAGCATTTTTCTGTCAATATTTTGGAGTAAAATGGGTAACCATGATGGGGGTTCCAAATTTGTTTTTTCTAGTAATATTGGAGACACCGGCAAAAGTGTGGAAAGAAATAAGCATTCATGTTTAATGTGAGTTTTACCTTGGTCACTACTGTACCTTGGAGAATTTGATTCACTGAGGGAGACAGCTCTTTGGAATGCCATTGTTTTGTTTGAAAGGAACTGTCATCAGGAGGATTTAATAGATGGTAGTGAAAAACTGATTAGAAACTGTAATTATACTAATATTGTAAGAGACTGTGATTCTTCAGCTTCTCCTTAATAACAGTGCACCACTAATTTTAAAGCCCTCTATTTAAAGCCTTTTATCCTAAATTAATGAGATTATAATCTAAGACATTATTAACAGACCTTGAAATGTCGCAAACCAATTTATGCTGGAAACTGCCTCCAGAGCCATAATTCATGGATCTGATCTCATGAAACAAACACACACAAACCACAATGCTAAAATTTATTGCTATTTATATTTCTATGGCAAGAGACAGATGCTTGAAGTCTTCTAATGAGTGCAGCAATCACACACAGCACAGAATTGTCTTAACTTTCCACTTGGCTTTTGGCCATTCTATTGGGCAATAACACAGGGGAAATGCTGGTTTTCAAATATCTGAGTTTTAATTCATTCACTTAATGAATGGATACAATGGGCTGAATGCTATTTTGTATTTACTCATCCCACTGTGTCTACAGAGGATTGTTTCTTCCAGAGCCTTCTCCTCATCATGGATATTCAAACCTATAGATACTAGAGATTCTTGAATATAAAGGCCTGATGTTTGCATATAACTATATGCATATCTCTCAATTCATTTTGTTGTGTTTTTGTTTTTATTATTTCATGTGTTTGGGTGTTCTACCTATATGAATGCCTATGTACCATATGTGTGCCTGGTGCCTGTGGGGGCCAGGAGAGGCCATCAGATCCCCATGAATTGGAATTCAAAGCTCCTGGGAACTCAATCTGGATCCTTTGGACAACCATCTCTACAGCTTAGCAACTCCCATCTGTATACTTTTAAATCACCTCCAGATTACTTCCAATACTTAGTATGTTTTAAATTCTATAAAAGTAATTATTATGCTATGTTACTTAATGGATGGATAATAAAAGATAGTGTTCATATGCTCAACACATATGAAACATTTTCTAAACCTTTTCCCTTTCACAAAGAGTTAAAGTTTTGACTGTGGGATTCCATGGATAAAGAGAGGTGCTGGTGTATCAGGGTCCCTGAGTTAGTGGATGACAATAATTTAAACATAATTCAGATTTTGTTGGTCATATTATTATGGCCAATGACATTGGGCACTTGATATACTTATCTGTTTTTGCTCATTTTTCTCTAGTTTTACCCACAATGATAGTAACACATGAAGACAAACAGTAATAACACTTACACACACAATTATGAAGGGTTTTGAAAATGACAAGAACAAAGAAAAACTCTAACAGCATCCAATTGAGTATTTGAAATAGGGCTTTCATATTCTGCCCACATATGAAAAGCTAAAATGCCTTGTGACAACATATTGTTTAAATAATTGAGTAAGTAGAAAAACCAAATGAACATTTTACAAAGAAACAGAATAATAATTTAACAAAGGTATTTAATACTCTTTTTCTTCATTTTGACAGGACATAATTTGGTTTTTCTTATTTCATGTTTTTTCCTTTCTCTTGTTATAAATAAAAAATGTGGCTTGTTAATATCCCCTTTACTTGTAATCCTAATATCCTCAGTATCGTTAATATGGCATTTTCCTTTGACTGCTTTACACAATGACCTTTGAACCTTTTTAGTTCTTCTAGTTTCAACTATATTTACTATAGCTACAGTATCTCATGAGCTTTGTATTCAAATTGCTTTTACATTTTACAAATATGTAAAAGCTTACATATTTGACTATCTCTTTGGTAGAATGCCTTTCACATACACAGTATGTGAAAGATTTTGTGTTATATTTTTTCTGACAAAATGTGCTTAAATAAGTTGCATTATCTATGAGTTATTTTTTTGTAGGAGAAAGAGAGCTATAATTGAACATTTATTTTTGATTGAGTTAGTATGTCTAACTGTTCTTAACACTCCATAAAACAGAATCTACAATTCACTGGATTCTGTCTGCTCAATGTTTTTACAGTTTAGTCATGTGTGGTATGCATTCCTACTTCACTCCTCTAGTAGTATCCCATTTTCAGGATATGCTACAATTTGTCCATTCATTCAAAAAAAATGATGGAATCTGGGCAGTTTTGAGTCTATAATAAAAAATGTCACCATGAATATTCATGTGCAAATTTTGTAGGACTGTGACTTTTAGTTTTCATAGCATGTACATAAGAGAAAAATCGTGTTAGGTAGTAATTCTACCCTCTTCATTGGAGAGAAATGCTAAATTGGTTTCTCCAATGATAGTATTTACATTCTTCCTAGCAATGTATGAGCTTCTAATATCTCCACATTGTTATCAAGACTCACTTTATTTGTAGCCCTCTATTCTCATCCTTCTGGCTGAATGTCTTTGTGGTCTGCTTACCCTTGGCTGGTGACTAACACTGTTGAACATCTCATATGCTTGTTGACAACTGTACATCTTTAGAGAAATGTCTATAGTGATTCTTTGCTGATTTTTGAATTGGTCTATTTGACATTTCTTTATTGAATTCTATTAGTTCTTTATACATACTGTATAGGAGATCTATCTTAGGTGTATGACCAGCAATCATAGTCTTCCACTCTGTGGCCTGTCTTTTTATTTTATCTACAGTGCTCTTAAATAAATTAAAAAAAAAATTAATGCTGATGCAGTCTTGGAAATACTTGCAAGGCAGTATTTATTATTAAGGGGAATTGGCACACACAATTACCTAAAGTCCAGGAAAAAAATCTAACGTGCAGAGTTTGGTATATTTTTTTCTTTCTCTCTCCCAGAGCAGGGGCACTCTTGTACCATTAGACTTTCTTACTCCATATTTTTTGGCATTGCACTCAGAGAATTATTATGTTCCCTGGAGCTTGTGTGGAAGGCAGAGTGCAATTTGGTTGACATTTTCTTCTGCTCTGCAAGACTCTGGGCAGAAGCCAACTTGTCTGAACTGGCACTTAGCACTGTTCCCCACTGAGTGCCCTGCTAGCTCTGGCAGTGCTTGCTTTGTTTTGGTTGGTTGCTTGCTTTTGTTGGTTTGTTCTGGTTGGTGTGGTTCAATTGGTTGGTTTGGTTTGGTTAATTTGATTTGGCTGGTCAGTTTGGTTTTGTTGGTTGGTGGGTATGGTTTGGTTTGGTAGGAAGCAGACTGTTGGAGATCAGGAGTGACTTCTCCATTCTTTCTGAATAGGTTCTCTGCTCTGATGTGATACATCAAGCAACTGCCTCATGATCCTGACTCCACAAACTGAGGCCACTGCCATGGCAAATTCTAACTCTCTGAACTGGAGTCAAAATAGTCTTTCCTTAAGTTGGATTTTGTTATGCAATATTTGTTATAGCAATGACAAAACTGTCTACTACATAAAACCCAGTAACTTAAGAGCTCTTGGGCCTTTAACCTTAGACAATAACACAGTCATTGTTCTTCAACCAACAGCTCTAACTGAGTAATGCTATTGATGCACCTTGTCAAATGCATCTCTGAATCTATGATAACAGGCTCTACCTCCCCACATAATCAGTCTCTCTCTCTGTGTCTCTCTCTGTCTCTCTGTCTCTCTCTGTCTCTCTGTCTCTCTGTCTCTGTCTCTCTCTATATATATATATTTATATATATATATACACACACATAGTTATATACACATATATATATATATATATATACATAGTTATACATGTATATAACTATATGTAGTTTCTCTGGGGAACCCTGCATAGTATCAAAACCAATTAAATCATTTTCCCTTGATTCTTTCATATATTATTTTTTTGATCTTATCTAGGAAATTACTGTTTAATTCTGGGACATAAAAAAACCTGTATGTATGTTTTCTTTTGTTTTATCATCTCAGTTCATACATTTTATTAATTTAAGTTAATATTCATATATAATATTTGGTAGGAATGTAAGAACCTGACAAGCCTTAGCTAACTAGAGACCCCCTAAGTGAATCACATGGAGCCTGATCGATGCAAAGAACATGAGGATTTTTATTTCAGTGCACTGAGGCCAGCCCTGACCCTCAGGAAAGGAGGCGATCCTGCACAACTTGTTCAGTGAGCTTTTATATAATTTTCAGGGCAGCAGCCATTAGACACATTGTGATTGGTAGAACAGTGTGACATTTTAAACTGATTGGTCTTTAGGGAATGAGGTGGCATTGACTTCCCTTGTCTGAAAGTGGGAAAAGGTTCACCCTGCAGAATGTGCCCCCACCTGCAGGCAGTTTCTCACCCTGTGATCTGAGGAATGTTAATTAGCCTTTCCCTTCCAGAGAGTTCTACTACCTTCCCAAACTTCCTGAGCTTATCTTATTAAGGAAATTCCTGGCCTCCCAGTGTTTTTCTGAGATGTCCCTGTTTACTCCAATCTTACAGGAATCCAGGAAGCACACTCTATTTTGTTATGATGATGATGATGAGGAGGAGGAGGAGGAGGATTATTATTACTTATTCACTTTACATCCCACTCACTGCCTGACTCTCTGGGTCAACCCTCCCACAAACTTTCCCCATTCCCCCTTCCCCTTCTCCTCTGAGTGAGTGGGATGCCACCTGAATATCTGCCCTCCCTGGCACTTCAAGTCTCTGCAAAGCTAGGACCATCTTCTCCCACTGAGGCCAGACAAGGCAGCCCAGCTAGAAGATCATATCCCAAACACAGGCAACAGATTTTGGGATTGTCCCTGTTCCACCCCCACCCCCACCCCCCGACTCCAGATTTTTGGAACTAACATGAAGACCAACCTGTATACTTGCTACATATGGAGGACATTCTGTTTTTTGTTTTTTGTTTTGTTTGTTTGTTTGTTTATTTCAATTCATCTGAATTGTAAACACTTAAAAACATATTTTAAGTAAATAGAATTAAATCACATTCTTGTTTCCCTTTTGTACCCCAACTCCTCCCAGAGACGCCTTCTTCAATACCTACAATATCTTTTTTGTCATAAAATTTATAAAATATTATAAAAATAAAAATGAGTATTATAAAAGTTGTTTGATAGAAAACAACAATCAATTTAACAATGTTATGTAGATGCTTGTCTACAGCAATACTGAAAATACATATGTTTTTCTCAATATAAATTTTAAATAACTCCAAACATATTAACTGTATATTTCAAAATAATATACCACTACTAGTATTTTCTTAAATGAATATAAATATATAAAGTCTTTTTGTTTGTTGTTTGTTTTGTATTTAGTAGAGATTAAAATCTTGGCTCTTACTGTGGTTCAAGCCCAAAATAAGAACAATTTTTAGACATTGGATTTCATTGTAATAAGGCTGTGCTTCAATGACCCTCAAATCACCAAAGGATTTTACCTCCATCTTAGCTAAGCTGAGAGTTGACAGTTCTGCTGCACCAAGGAATGACTTGTAGGCACAATTTTTAGATACAGACTTCTTGCTATGGTCAAAACTATTTGACTTGAGTGAATGACTTTATTCTCAGCCCACAGAGAACAGGTTACATTCATTTAAGAAATGGTGTATGTAATAAGATGGTCTACCTATAAAGTCATTCACCAACTGTTTCAATGAACAATGGATCTACTTGGAGGGTGGCAAGGACATTACATGAGGGTAAGAATTAGGTTCATTAGCTGTGATAATTGTGAAAAGCATTCATCTCAAAAAAAGAGTAACTTATAAATAAAGTCCTCTTCTTCAAACTTGATACAAGAGCTACAAATGTCAAGCAAAGCATTCAGTCTCACTCTTTGTTGTTCTCTTTTCTACAAGCCACCTCCCAAGTTAATCATCTATGTTTCTTTTGGGAATATAAATACTTTTGAAATATATAAGCTGTTCTGAAAACCATAGTATAGTGTAAAAACATGAAATAAACAATACTACTAAGAGAGAGGCTTAGATAGGAGAAGCAAGATTTCAAGACCCTTATGTTGTACACAGCAAGACACTGTCACAAACAAGCTGAAAATGTATAAAGATTGTACAATAGTGGACCTATTTCTCCAATTACCAAATTAGAGAGACCATTGGATGACAATCAACAAATTTCTAATTCCTCATATTTTTGGATTTCAATCAATTAGGATATGTTGGTAATATTAATTTTCATATTAATATATTAAGAAAAGGTAATTGTCACTTCCTGTTGTTTTTGTTGTAAGAGGTGGAATTAGATTTATGTGGATTTGTTGAAAGATTACTTTCTTGCTTCTTCTAGGGTGTAGTTTTGCTCCTTATGTTGATGTTTTCCATCTATTATCCTTTGTAGGGCTGGATTTGTGGAAAGATATTGTGTAAATTTTGTTATGTCGTGGAATATCTTGTTTTCTCCATCTAAGGTAATTGAGAGTTTTGCTGGGTATAGTAGCCTGTGCTGGCATTTGTGTTCTTTTAGGGTCTGTATGACATCTGCCCAGGATCTTCTAGCTTTCATAGTCTCTGGTGTGAAGTCTGGTATAATTGTGATAGGCCTGCCTTTATATGCTACTTGCCTTTTTTCCTTACTGCTTTTAAAATTCTTTCTTTGTTTAGTGCATTTGATGTTTTTATTATTATGTG
>NW_022196902.1:22421789-22423277 GCF_008632895.1 Mastomys coucha
TTTCTTTAAGTAAAGTACACACCTCGATAAGAACACTTTCCTGGTGTCATCTCTCTTTTCTCCCTACCGCTTATCTTACAGAATCTCGAGTTCCCCTGTTCATGAATCACCCACGGAATGAAGTGAAACTGCAGGCCGGCTTCCTTCATATCTCTAGTGCTACCTGTCCTTGCTATATCTGACTGGAGCCAGTCTTTCCTGTGATCCTGGTTGTGTAGGAACTCCTCAGAGTCAAGCTGTCTCTGATCCTGTGATTCTGTGATCCTGTGACCCTGGGCTTGTTAGAGCACCTGGGAGTGCAGCAGCTTCTTCTGGGTGTTGTGGGACTGGCTGTGGAGCCTGGGCCCAAGGTCTGCTCAGGACACCAGCCCAGAAAGACCTGAAGGAATCCAAGCTACTCTGCTGGCGGAGTTCCTGTGTGCCAGGTCCCGCTGGTTCCAGTTACTCCCGGTGTTGGGCAGATGTTGTGTCCTCCTCACCTCTGATCCTGAGAGTGTCAGAGGGCATGAGAGTGGAGCTTCCTCTGGGTGTTGTGGGACTGGCTGCAGAACTTGCGCCCAAGGTCTGCTCAGGACACCAGCCCAGAGAGACTGGCAACATTCTGTTTTTAAAATCCTTTCTTAGGATATTTTTTTTGCCATATTGAATGGTCTTGACATTCATGTTTTCAATTTTTAAAACTATAATATGATCACAAAATTTCCCTCTCCTCTTTCTTCTCTCCAGACCTTTCCATATACCTCTTCCAGTTCACCTTAAAATTCATGGCCTCTATTTTAACTATTATTATATAGCTATTTTAACTAGATGTTATTGTGTGCATATGTGTACATACATATGTATATTCCCAAATATAACCTGTTCAGTCTGTATAAAGTTACTTGTATGTATGTTTTCAGTGCAGAGTATTCACTGGATAACTGACTGATGTATTTTTTGCTGGGGAGGCCCAGTGCTTCTGCCTACCGCTTTCCTCAGTTTCCTGTGGTTCTTTTGGTAAGGTTGAGGCCTTAGGGGCTTTTCCACACCCAGTTGTTTTGCCATATATATGTGAATTACTACTAGGCTCAGTTCTGTTATATTTTTCCCCATCTACCTGGATGTTTACACTATAAGCTTCTTTTAAAAAACTGCTATGGGTATCTAATAAATACTTTTAAACTGGGAGTGGTAAATCCTTAGTTTGCTCTTTCTTTAAGGATTGCTTTGTTATTATATGTCCCTTGCATTTGTGATAAAAGAGTTTTATGATAAAAATATTCATTTTTATTAGAAAATAAATTGGAATTTTGAGAGATTAAAAAGAAGAATTAGTAATATTATGAGCTCCAGTCTAAGAGCACAAGGTATTTCCACTCTATTTTATTTTTATTTAAAATGCTTTATAATTTTTTAGCCAAAATCTTGACTTTATTTTATTGAATCTTTTCTTAAGGATTTTAATTTTTGATGCTACCATTGGTGAAATTGTGGTTTTTTTTTTTTTTT
>NW_022196902.1:22423296-22425638 GCF_008632895.1 Mastomys coucha
ATTTTCTTTATTTACATAAAAAATCCAAAAAACAACAATAACAAACACTTGTTGTATCCCCTTTCCCCCTGCTTTCCACTCTACCTTCTCCCACTTATTGACCCTGGCATTCCCCTACACTGGGGCACAGAACTTTCACAGGGCCAAGGGCCTCTCCTCCCTTTGATGATCGACTTCGCAATCCTCTACTATACACATGCTGCCAGAGCAATCAGTCCCACCATGTGTACTCCTTGGTTGGTGGTTGAGTCTCTGGGAGCTCTGAGGGTACTAATTAGTTCATATTGTTGTTCATCCTAAGGGGCTGCAAACCCTTTAGCTCCTTTGGTCCTTTCTCTAACTCCTTCATTGGGGACCCTGTACTCAGTTCAATGGATTGCTGTGAGCCTCTACATCTGTGTTAGTCAGGTACTGTCAGAGCCTCTCAGGAGATAGCTATATCAGGCTGGCTTGTCCTTCCTTCAGTCTCTGCTCCATAAATAGCCTCTGCAACTCCTTCTGTGGGTATTTTCTTCCCCCTTTTAAAAAGGAATGAAATGTCCACATTTTGGCCTTTCTCCTTCTTGAGTTTCTTGTGGTTTATGAGTTGCTCTTCCTGTATTCTGAACTTCTGGGCTAATAGCCACTTATCAGAGAGTGCATACCATGTGTGTTTTTTTGTTATTGGGTTACCTCACTCAGGATGATATTCTCCAGATTTATGAATTCATTGTTTTTAATAGTGAGTAGTACTCCATTGTGTAGATGTACCACAATTTCTGTATCCATTCCTCTGTTGAGGAACATCTGGGTTGTTCCAGTTTCTTGCTATTATAAATAAGGCTGCTATGAACATGGTGGATCATGTGTCCTTATTACATGTTGGAGCATCTTCTGGGTATATGCCCAGGAGTGATATAGCTGGGACCTCCTGTAGAATTATGTCCAATTTCCGGAGGAGCCGCTAAACTGATTTCCAGAGTGGTTGTACCATCTTGGAATCTCACCAGCAATGAAGGAGTGTTCCTCTTTCTCCATAACCTCTCCAGCAACTGCTGTCACCTGAGTTTTTTATTCTAGCCAATTTGACTGGTGTGAGGTAGAATCTAAGGGTTGTTCTGATTTGCATTTCCCTGATGACTAAGGATGTTGAACATTTCTTTAGGTGCTTCCCAGCCATTCGATATTCATCAGTAGGGAATTCTTTGTTTAGCTCTCTACCCCATTTTTAATAGGGTTATTTGGTTCTCTGGAGTCTAACTTCTTGAGTTATTTGTATCCATTAGATATTAGCCTTCTATCAGATATAGGATTGGTAAGGATCTTTTCCCAATTTCTTGGTTGCCATTTTGTCCTATTGACAGTGTCTTTTGCCTTACAGAAGCTTTGCCACTTTATGAGGTCCCATTTGTCAATTCTTGATCTTAGAGCAGAAGCTATTGGCATTCTGTTCAGGAAATTTTCCCCGTGCCTATGTGCTCGAGGCTCTTCCACACTTTCTTTTCTATTAATTTCAGTGTATCTGGTTTGATGTAGAGGTCTCTGATCCACTTGGACATGAGCTTTGTACAAGGAGATAAGTAGGAATGGATCGATTTGCATTCTTCTACATGCTAACCGCCAGTTGAGCCAGCACCATTTGTTGAAAATGCTGTCTTTTTTCCACTGGATGGTTTTAGCTCCTTTGTCAAAGATCAAGTGACCATAGGTGTGTGGGTTCAATTCTGGGTCTTCAATTCTGTTTCATTGATCTACCTGCCTTTCACTGTACCAATACCATGCAGTTTTCATCACAATTGTTCTGTAGTACAACTTAAGGTCCGGGTTGGTGATTCCAACAGAGGTTCCTTTATTGTTGAGAATAGTTTTGGCTAACTGGATTTTTTGTTGTTCCAGATGAATTTGCAAACTGCTCTTTTCAAGTCCATGAAGAATTGAGTTGGAATTTCGATGGGGATTGAATTGACTCTCTAGATTGCCTTCGGTAAGATGGCCATTTTTACTATATTAATCTTGCCAATCCACAAGCATGGGAGATATTTCCATCTTCTGAGATCTTCTTCAATTTCTTTCTTCAGAGACTTGAAGTTCTTGTCAAACAGATTTTTTACTTGCTTAATTAGAGTTATACCAAGGTATTTTATATTATTTGTAACTATTGTGAAGGGTGTTGTTTCCCTAATTTCTTTTTCAGCCTGTTTATCCTTTGTGTAGAGGAAGGCCACTGATTTGTTTGAGTTAATTTTGAATCCAGCTACTTTGTTGAAGTTGTTTATCAGGTTTAGGAACTCTCTGGTGGAATTTTTGGGGTCACTTAAGTATACTATCATATTGCCAGCAAATAGTGATAATTTGACTTCTTC